>NC_050191.1:16500170-16755170 GCF_008315115.2 Sander lucioperca
TAATTTGATTGTTGGTGTCTGATGAGGTGGTTTGTGGCATGTTCAGTACAGTGCCCTCATGGGGGTCTTGCACACAGTGTCCAAAAGTTCGTAGAGACATAGTATTCAGACATAAACAAGAGATCAGTTTGAAATGGTCAGACTGGTTCAAGCTCATTCTAAAAGGCTTTACATAAAAAGATTGTCGTTAGAAAATTAGGAAGTTTGAAAATCTAATTACAAAAAAGCCACAAAAAAATGGGGGCAAAATCAAGTTGGAAGATGATAAAATCATAACCAAGGGCCATCGATCATGAGGGTATGCTTTGGTTAGAAACACACTATTGCACAATATATGAAACAAAACTATTTTCTATTAAAAATCCAATTAACCAATGAGATTAATGTGGCTTAATCACCTAAAACTATGACAAAATGAAATAAAACTATTGCAAAGGATAATTTGTGATTACACAATGCTATGAGAACAGAAAGTAAAACAATCAGAACACACTATGATTTATGCATCTTAAAAAACAAAGTAATTAAGCAACATTAAGCCCAATTTATAAAAAATAATTTTGGCATTTCATTTTATTAAGGTTTACCAAGATGCCCAATCAAACCAGTAATGATATTAAGTACTTCTGTGATCCATTCACCATTCCTATTAAGCTCAAGGCTGATGATCAAATAACAGCTCAGTGCAACAGTGAAAACAACAGAAAGACTTGTCTGAAGACACAACTTGATGAACCTCGCAACAACAGCAGAGTAAGGTGGATTGAGACCAAGATGATGAGGCTACAGTGGACATGTGCTCACCAAAACCAGACGATTGAAGAGGCGAGAAAACATTGTCTGGTCTGATTAATCTCTGTTTCTGTGTTCACATGCTGGTGGTAGGATTTCATGTTTTTTCATGTAAACAGCATGAATCCATCTTGCCTGGTGGTGTGGTGCGAGATTGTGGGGATGGTGTTATATTGTGGTTGTTAGTGTTTTTTTGGCAGACATTGGACTCTTTCATAACAACTGAGCATGATCTGACTACTGCAGTGTAACCCATGGAAAACAATTGATCTTCTATATTATGGTTTATGTCATTTTATATTGTGATATGTGCACACTATTGTATGATTCATAGAAAGCCATTTGATAAACCATTTTATAGAGCCAATAACCATATGATTTTGGGTTAATCCAGTAAATTAATGTTCTTTGTTTTGATTGCTGGTTCAGCCATGTGTGCACATTAGTAGAGCTGGGCAATATATCAATATTATATCGATATTGTGATATGAGACTAGATATCGTCTTAGACTTTGGATATCCTAATATTGTAATATGGCATAAGTGTTGTCTTTTCCTGGTTTTAAAGGCTGCCTTACAGTAAAGTGATGTCATTTTCTGAACTTACAAGACTGTTGTTAACTGTTCTATTATTTGCCTTTACCCACTTAGTCATTATATCCACATTACTGATGATTATTTATCAAAAATCTCTGTGTAAATATTTTGTGAAAGCACCAATAGTCAACACTACAATATCGTTGCGGTATCGATATCGAGGTATTTGGTCAAAAATATTGTGATATTTGATTTTCCCCATATCGCCCAGCCCTACATGTTAGTGCATGTGGCCGTGAAAAAACTACTATTTCACGTATTAGGAATGGTCTGTAAGAGTTATGTTGACGCAATACCAGCCCACTGTTTTTTGCAGGGAGGGGATGAGGGTGTTCCAGGGCAATGTCCAAGAAACAGCAGCTGTGAACACACACACACACACACACACACACACACACACACACACACACACACACACACACACACACACACAGACTTGCATAAACATGAATACACATATTGCAGTCTATTCATGTTCATGCAGACACATGTACGCTTATATTGAGGGGAATATAAAATGAGCATGTGTAATTCCATGGCAAATGTAGTAATGATCTGATGTTTAAATATTTCAACAGTTTTGTTTAGTGCTGGCACCCTGGCAATCCATTCTCAGTGATGGTCCCGGAGGCAGTGACGCATGAGAGCTGAGGTGTGTGTGCGCCCAACATGTGAGTCCAGACCAAAAAATTCATGATCAGCTCACTGCTCAAGGTCCTGAGAAGACATAATTAATCAGGAGGGGAGAGGAAGGAAGGGAAAGCCTTCGCCTCTAAAACATGATTTATGCTTCTGCGTTAAAACAACGCCGTGGCTACGTAAGAAAGTACGTGGAGACACAGACCCTACGCCGTAGCCTGTCGTGCACCTCTCGAAAAATGTAACTACACTTCGCGGCGACGCACGTCCCTCGGCTGTGGCTTGGTAGCGTTGCATTTCCCCCTACAAATTTCCTGGTTCTCCATAAACATGGCATCAAGGAGAGGGTTAACTTTTCCTGCTACAGATTCCCACTGTGGTCAGAAAGCACAGGGGAGACACTTTGGTACTCGCTCCGAAGCTAATCGCCATCACTCTCACTTGCTCTACCACACACACACGCATGCACGCCCTGCTGAAATCGACGCACACACACCAACGCACAAGTATAAACTTCAGGCCACTTACTGTACGTAGGCTACGGCGAAAGCTCGGCATGGAGCCTCTGCAGGACCATAAACCACGCTTAACTCTGAGGATCAAAAATGGCCCTATTGAATTTTCCCTTGTTCAGATTCTCTGTAGACACAGTCTTGCTATATATTTTTTTTTATTATTGATGCATTAAGATAGAGCCAATTTTTGTAGCATCTTCGAAATGTGGTGAATGGCAGCTGACATAAAGACGGGAATTGAGAAAAAATTGCCAATTAATACCTGCCGTTTTAAAATTTAATTTTCTTTATGGTACTTACACCCAAACAATACTTTTTTGACACATTACTTTGAGAAATATAAATACATTTTTTACAAAACACATTTTCATTTAAAGGAGTAGTTTTATATTTTGGGATACATGCTTATTTGCTTTCTTGCCAAGAGTTACATGAGAAAATCAACACCATTCTCATATCTGTCTGTTAAATTCAAGGAGACGATTAGCTTAGCTTAGAATAAAGATGAAGGGAAGCATGAAGCAGGAAGCGGAAAAAAAGGTGTTAATTAGCAACTGTATGAGGTGCTGCTAGGCCGAATTTTTTAAACCTGTAGACAGAGCCAGGCTAGCTGTTTCCCACTGCTTCCATTCTTTATGCTAACCTAATTGCCTTCTGGCTCTAGCTTCATACGTAATGCAGAGATATGAGAGTGGTATCAAACTTCTCAACTAGCCATCCGATAATTGTTAAAACATTTCCCTCAAAATCACAAATGTCAAACTCATGATAGCACGAAATGAAAAGTCAAGGGATCACCTAAGCATTAGCATACATAGTGTATGAAACATGAATGCCTGTACAAATTGTTTGCCAATTTCACAAGATAAGTGATTAAGTTGATCTAATGGTGGTGCTAGAGGAAATGTCAGGGGATCAACAAAATGTTTCATTCGCTGGGCATCATGGACATTTCAGTCAGGCCCAAAGTGGCAGAACGACAGACTGGCTGACATAGAGCCATTCTGCTCACGTGGCTAACAAACTATCCATTTGATACAGAGGTCAGCTTTACGAGCTTTAAATTTCACTGGCTGACAGAGGATGGCAGTGAAGCAATGGCTAACATCTGTATCGCTGTCATCATTACAGAAGATGAAGTCCCTTCATTTAAGGAGGGGATTGTGTTTGAAGAGTGGGAGCTGCCTTCAAATGATGCCAAGCAAAGACTTGACACCATCTGATTCACAAAGAATTGAATTTGGACATAACATTTTTGACAGTGGATGAAATATCACTCCTTTCACAGGGCTGCTTTGGTGTAGAGTCACTAGCCAACAAAGCACTTGGGACTGTGGCCACAAACAGAGTTATCGTTTGGAAATGTCAATGTGTGTCTGAACGAGATTTAATCAGTCATTATATAAGTAAATTAGGAGAGACATTTGGTGATTCTTTTATACTGAGAAATTGCAAGAGGATTAGGGCTGCACGGTAAAAGAAGATGTAGCACATTTTTGTTTAGGTATTTCTTCTTATGCTCGTTTAACTTTGTATGTTCAAGTTAAAAAATACACATTTCAAAATTTTTGTAGCTTATTTTCTGCATTTTCCTTGATAATCAAGTAAACTCATGATACCATTATATCGCAAACGCGGTATTGTAAATCACAATCGCAATATGACTTTTTCTCCAAATCGTGCAGCCCTAAAGAGGATGTCATTTTCTGGTGTATTTGAGTCATCCTGTTGACGCACTGACCTACTACCTGTGCTGATTAATGTGCTAGTTCGGCCTGCTGTGGTATAGACTCTCGGTCAATAGATGTGAACATGCGACCAGTCCACCTGGGGCGTAAACCAATGATGCATTCTGGGAATTTGTCACACCTATATTATATATTATAGTATGTGGTGAACTATAAAGTGAAAGGTGCAGTAAAGAAAGCAGCAATACGATTTTTAAAGATTATTTTTTGGGGGGCTTTTTCCGCCTTTAATGGACAGGACAGGTGAGAAAGGGGAGAGAGGGGGAAGACATGCAGGAAATCGTCACAGGTCGGCCACAGCAGCAATAAGATTTTAAATTCTTCTACACAATGACATCCAGAGGAATATATTGAGCCTAGAGTTTTAATCCTACTTTGCTCTGTAAGGGTCCAGTCTAATATATATTTTCGTATTAACTATTGATCAAACAACTATGTGTATTGTGAAAGGTTAGGGTTAGTTGCTGCTATAATGTTGTTGGCAGCACAACAGGTAGTAGTACTAACCTTATAATGTGGGTCTGGATAAAAGTAGATGTGGCGGCTTTTCATTGTACCCGCTAGTCTGTAAACTATTGAAAACAAAAAGTTTTGTCACAGCTAGTCTTAATGTTTTAGTGTTTGAAACCAGAAAATATGAATAATTCTAGTGGGAAGGAAATAAATTAAAACTGGAACTGAACAAAACCACAGATTAACTAAAGAACATTGGGCCTCATTCACTCAAGTTTCTCTTAAATTTGTTCTTAAGAAAGTCCCTAAGAAAAGTCTACGTCGGATTCATGATGTGTTCTTAAACAACAGAATTGTTCGCACCTGTGTTCTTAGGTTTGATGACTCCCACGTCTTCGTAATTGAAAGCGTGTGCCAGTTGTTCCTAATTAGCATAAGAAAACGCCCCACAAATTCCCATATAATGGTTGTCGGAGTCGCAGATGACTTGTACATTGCAGTGGTGGAGGAAGTACTGAATCTCAGTACTTAAGTAAAAGTACAAATAACCAGAGACATATTTACTTTAGTAAAAGTAGAAGATGTCCACTACCACCTGGCTTTTAAAAGAAGTTCCTATCCTAACCAGCATAAAACGGAAATATGTTGTTAGAATTGGAATGCGGTTGGTTTTATTCATGGATGTATTTTAATACGGTTTTATTTTCTTTAACCATGCAAATAAGCAAATAAAGTGTGTGAAGCAGCGAAAATGGGGAGGCAGATGTGAAGAGGTCCAGCCAAATAAATAAGATATGAACGTGTCTTACGCTGCCTGGTGGAGGAGTAAACAACGCTGTGGAGAGGCAACTATGACTTAAAAACAGGAATAATAAAAAACAAACATTTTCATTTTCACTTTTACCGGAGGTTGTATTACCGAGGGTCAGCGGCGCTGCGCCCGGGCTCTGGAGCACCGGAGCCGGCATGGAAGCCGATGAAGGATCGACAGTGCCCCGTATATATCTATGGCAACCAAACTTCACTGGTGAGACAAACGTGTGACGGTCAGGAAGACGTTTTGGCAGGGGTAAAACTGATCAGAAAATGTAACGGAACGTTGTAGAAATGGAGTAGAAAGTATAGATAATTGCTGCAAAATGTAACAAAGTAAAAGTCAAAAGTATGCACTATTGATTCTACTTAAGTAAAGTACAGATACGTGAAAAATGTACTTAAGTACAGTAACGCAGGATTTAATCAGTTTAATTGCTGATGTAAATTCAGTGTTAGTGTTTCTTTGCATACTATGATTTTTTTTTTCAACAAATGATCAGAAATACATTACAGTACAATACTATCATTGTAAACGACTGTAGAATTAAATAAAATGCAGTAACCAGTTACTTGGAGCAAATTGTCATCACTCAAATGTGCGTAAGAGTGCTCTTGAGTGTTCGTAGATTTTGTTCTTAGCTAAGAACAAATCCAAGATAAGAAAACATTAGTGAATGTCAGAATCTTCTTAAAAAGTGCGTAAGTGGGGTTTAAGAACACATTTCTTCGTAAGAACGGTTGGTGATGAGGCCCATTGTGGCCAGGATGCAATAAGAACAAGAAAACATAGGCTTAACAACCAACCTCTTTTCAGATCTGTCCAGAAAAAAGCACGGATATTGTCAAAGCAGACCTTCACATTGACCTCAACAAGAAACCCAAAAAGGAGAATAATACATCAAAAAATGAAGGCAGGCATGACTTCTGCAAGTGACCACATATCACCTGAAGTCCAACAAGCAAACAAAATCCCACAGCACACGTCCTACATACACTTAATGATACATGGGCCTTAGGAGGAAGCCATAGAAGAACCGACCATTCCCCTACATTTCCCATGAAAGCAATACAAGCAAACATAATAACCCGAAAGGAGTGATGTTTCTATCAAATGCTGGACAGAATAATTACTGACACACGCACGCCTTTTAGCTAATTTTTGGGGATTTCTGGCCTGCAACGTCACTGTTTTGGTTTACTCTCACATCTCTCTTCTAGCCGCAGCAGGCAGCTGTTAGTGGCTAGTTGGTGAACGTAGTGGACCTTATGAAGGTTTTTTTTGTTTAAAAAGTCATCTTTAGTAAGGAAAAAATCAAAAGCCTTTTATATGAAAGATTGAAAACTTCAAATCAAAAATCTTCCATTTTCATATCACCATAGAGATGGATAAAATGATATATTTATAAAATAATTGTAGGTTCCTCAGAGATCTCAGAGAGCCCTTTTGCTGACATCAAAATAAACAAAGATTATCTTCTCTACATTTCGATTTAAACATCATTAACTAAAAGCTCACTAAGCTCATTTAATTCAGTCAGGACAACCAGTTAGCATCAAGAGGCTTATTCAGATGTCCATTCCTGGCCAGCTTTCCAAAGGGGACATTCAATTAAACAGAAACTTGTTTTAATAGCAGCATGGATAGAGGGATACATACAACGTTGCTTTCCGCATGGTGTGTATGACAATAAACCTCTTAAATCCTCTTGAATCTTGAATGTACTGTATGACGTACTGTATATGTAGAGAATAAAGTTTATTATGCGAAGAGATGGAAAAAAGAGAGGAATTATGACAAATACTCTACCTCTCTTTTATTCTCCCAAAAAAAAACATTAATACAAACCCACACCATTTAGACCCTGTGCTCTGGAAACCCCTGTCGTTTAGGCTGGTTGATGTCTACGCTTCGGTCTGACGCAAACAGAAACACAGAACTAATTTCTTTCGAGGACTCAGGGGGAAGTGGAAAGGAGAAAACACAATTAGGGTGACATACTCAAAATGTAATCCAAAAAGCTTTTAGGGCCCAAAATACAGCAGGTGGCACGGACCACGATGACATTTCCCTGAGGTCCTTAGAGGAGATTTCATATCCTTGAATAATTAGAGGATCTAATTTGATATGCTGCTTTGTTTCCTCCGTATAAAACAATTAAGTGACACTGATTTAGATTTAGTTTTACTTGTGTTTTCACCTTCAAGTGTTTTAATTCGTACTGTATATAACTGTTGCAGTGTAAATGTGTTTACTTGATGAAAACATATTACTCCAGACATTGGTCATTAGATGCTTTGTGTTTTCCTACCTCCTGTGTGCGATTGCTTTCGCCAGACTCTGTTAGCAGTTTGATCGGGGTAGAGCGCTGGGAAACGGATCCGTCGTCATCGCGGTCCTCCTCGGAGTCGTCCTCTGATGTGCTGCTAATGGCCTCCTCACTCGGGGGAGGAGGGGCGCTGGCTGCAGTCTTCCTCTGTAGCAGTGTCTCCTCCTTACTGCTCTTGTTGCTGCAAATATCCACAAACGGCCACAACAATTAACATATGCACAATAACACACATGCACAATGAGTTGGCATGCAATTAGCTGTCATATATAATTTTGAAGAACATTTGTATCTCTATGTTTTGGGACCGTGTATCATTTCAAATGTAGTCAAGCAATGGGATCTAAATGCTTTGAGAGACTAAATTCCCCATCACAGTAACAATGGCACCATGTACAGTACTGTGCAAAAGTTTTAGGCAGGTATGAAAAAATGCGGTAAACTAAGAATGCTTTCAAAAATGGAAGTGTTAGTTTATTTTCATCAATTAACAAAATGCAGTGAATGAACAGAAGAGAAATCTAAATCAAATCAATATTTGGTGTGACCACCCTTTGCCTTCAAGACAGCATCAATTCTTCTAGGTATACTTCCACAAAGTTTTTGAAGGAACTCGGCTGGTAGGTTGTTCCAAACATCTTGGAGAACTAACCACAGATCGTCTGTGGATGTAGGCTTCCTCAAATCCTTCTGTCTCTTCATGTTATCCCAGACAGACTCGATGATGCTGAGATCAGGGCTCTGTGGGGGCCATGCCATCACTTCCAGGACTTCTTGTTCTTCTTTACTCTGAAGATAGTTCTTAATGACTTTGGCTGTATGTTTGGGGTCATTGTCCTGCTGCAGAATAAATTTGGGGCCAATCATACGCCTCCCTGATGGTATTGCATGATGGATAAGTATCTGCCTGTATTTCTCAGCATTGAGGACACCATTAATCCTGACCAAATCTCCAACTCCATTTGCAGAAATGCCTGCAGACACTCATTATTGTACCACTCTACAGCCCTTCGGCAAACAACCTGCCTTATGCTACAGCCAAATATTTCAAATTTTGACTCATCAGTCCAGAGCACCTACTGCCATTTTTCTGCACCCCAGTTCCTATGTTTTCATGCATAGTTAAGTTGCTTGGCCTTGTTTCAATGTCGGAGGTATGGCTTTTTGGCTGCAACTCCTCCATGAAGACCACTTCTGGCCAGACTTCCCCGGACAGTAGATGGGTGAACCTGGGTCCCACTGGTTTCTGCCAGTTCTGAGCTGATGGCACTGCTGGACATCTTCCGATTTCAAAGGGAAATAAGCTTGTTTGTGTTTTTCATCTGCTGCACTAAGTTTCCTTGGCCGACCACTGTGTCTACGATCCTCAACGTTGCCCGTTTCTTTGTGCTTTTTCAAAAGAGCTTGAACAGCACATCTTGAAACACCAGTCTGCTTTGAAATATTTGTCTGGGAGAGACCTTGCTGATGCAGTATAACTACCTATATACTATAATTGGTTGATCATACACCTGACTACAATCCTACAAAATCCCTGACCTTTTGCAAGTACCTAGAAATTATGCTGGTTTGAAGGCAAAGGGTAGTAACACCAAATATTGATGTGATTTAGATTTTTCTTCTCGCTCACTTTGCATTTTGTAAATTGATAAAACTAAACAATCATTATTTATATTTTTGAAAGCATTCTTAGTTCACAGCATTTTTTCACACCTGCCTAAGACTTTTGCACAGTACTGTACATCCACAGCAAACTAATACCTGAAACAAACTTTCTGGTCATAAAGAAAAAGACAGAGCTTAGACCAATCATCCTTCTACTGAGGATGTCTAAAGTGCCCCCTTGATTCTGCAACTATCATCCTTCTGGAACTCAGTGTTTTCCACCTCTGCCAAGAAAAGCCTGGGTGAGTCACTGGATGTTCTGAGTTTGAGATCACTCAAAAACATTCAGAACCAGTCCAAACTTTTCTCTTTCCAATGTGTTTGCTTCTGCAAGTACAGCCAGAATGTGCCTCATTTTCCCTGCAGTTTTGTTTTTAATGGGCAGTTCTGGTAAATGCCCACTTCAGTGATAAGAGAATTGTTGTGAAAGCTGGATGTTGGTCTGGCTAATATACTGCACTGACCAATAGAGATTGTTGTTGTTGTGCTACGGAAAGATATTACGAGTGGCCCAAACGGAATCTGCTGATTTATTTCTTTAAGTTTTCAGCGGTGATCCAAAATGAAAATCTGTGGAATTTAGCAGACTGTGTTTCTACTTGTAGTAGAGAGTTTAATTAAATTTTTTTCAAAATCTGCAGAAAGTTCTGCATCCGCAGATTCCGTCTGGCCCTAAACTAATATGGATACGGCTGCTGTTACAGGCCACCCAGTTCTAATGTAAATGATTTGGATAGAATGTGTGAAACTAGATATAGTGACAGATAAAAGTAAGGATACCTTCCATCTTGGTGAACTGAGTATTGATTGGTTTTCTAAAAATTGCCCATTATGTAATAAGTTGATTTCTATGGCGGATATGATGTTAAAGATTAATAGTAAAGGTAGAAAAACAGGTTTTACTGTAAACATATTATTATACTCCCTGTGCTGAGTAATATACTTGAGAAGATAATTTTAATCAAATGTTAAATTATTTTGATAGAAATGGACCAGCATGCTTATAGACCAGGGCACACAACTCGCACTGCATCAGTACACATGACTGATCAATGGTTAACACATACGGATAATAAGAAACCAGTTGGGGCTTTTCTGACAGCAAAAACATATTGTAGAGTTCTTGGGTGCATTTTAATTTTCATATATTACTTACCATATGTTGATAAAAATGCCAATGTAGTTATGTATGCGGATGACTCAACTTTGTGATGTGCTTCACCAACATTAGTAGAATTTTCTTTTTGTTGCTATTTATTTGTGACAACATTTTTGTCATTTTTAATTGAAACTTATTTTCTGATCTCTATATTTGTCCTTTTCTTGTTTTATCGATACTGTGTGATTTTAAACTGCTGTATATTCTTATTGTTATTGTCTTGGTGTGGACCCCAGGAAGACTAGCGACCACTTTGTGAAAGCTAATGGGGATCCAAACAAAGAATAAAGAACAAGCATTAAAAAGGAAATCATTGAAGCAGTACAGAACATCATCAGAATGGTCACACAGTGCTGCAATAATAATAATAATACAGAGACACTTTTGAGCCATCAGCACATTAGGTTTCTCATAGTATGTGTGCAGAAGTGATTATTTATTAAAAAAATATACACACACACACACACACACAGATCATCCCAGGTAAATTCAACGCTGTGCTTTCTAAACAAAGACAGGAGAAAGGACAGAGCCTTGTTTTGGTGACCTGAGGACAGTGTCAAATGAAGCTACATGTTTAAGGGCACAGTGACCTGGGATGTATTACATTACAATAAAAATAGAAAAGCACCAACCAAAATACAAAACATGTGGACATGTACATAACCTGAGATGCACTCACCCTAGCACTGATTTTCCTGTTTCATCTGGCTTGCGAACTGTGAATGGGCTTGGATCCACTCCAACGGTCTTGGGCATGAATTCCCTTTATGAGCAACAAATTAGAAGGAAACACATTAGCTGACATGCTGCAGTAACATCACTATAACAGCTCATAAATGTTCAGTACACTATTTATCAAAGGTGTTTACCAGATCTGGTACAACTTGGCAATGTCGACACAAACATTTCACCATGTTGTGAGTGTGTGTATGTCTTAACAAAATCTTTCATGTGTAAAAGGGTTTGTGTGTGTGTGTGTGTGTGTGTGTGTGTGTATTCACCTTGCAGAGTTGGTCATGGCGATGCAGAATGTGTCATCAAAGGCAGTAAGTTCATAAGGTTTGAAGAATTCTGTGTAGATGTCAATACTCTCCTCAAAGCGGTTCACTCTCTTCACTTTGACCTTTTTCATGCTGTCCTCACACGGGACTGCATCCACACAGGAGCACATAAGCGAAAACACAGAGAAACACGTTAAAAGTAGGGCTGTCAAAATAACGCGTTAATTTCGATTAATTAATCTGAGAAAAAATAACGTGTTAAAAAAAAATAACACAGATTAATCTATTCCATATTGACGTTTGACCCGGAGCCGTTCTAGCCACCATTCGACTGTAAAATGAAGGAGGGAGACGAGAATGTGCTGCCTGGATCATTGATTGGAACATTTAACTTTTAACTTGTAAAAATCTTCTTCCTGCCAACCCTGGCTACCGAAATCTGGTGCCACTGATATGTCTGCGCTTCTCTCTGATGCTCTGAAACAGACGATACAGGCAACACAAACACCGCTGCACGTGACGCTAGTTAACACTATACTCGACAGCAGCTAACGTTAGCCTACCGCTAGCTAGTAGCTGGATTAAACACGGTTAAAATGCTGACAGCTAACGCCAAACGGTGTAAAGTTTGACTGTGTTTTACTGTAGAGGATTCAACACCGGTATGTAACAATCTGCAGCTGCCGTCGGAGAAACAACACAGACGGTGCGTTCAATACAACTGGTAAACTACAGCCTCGTGGTGCATTTGAAGTTATTGTAAATGTCCTTTTCCCATCTGGTGGTTGTTTTATAAACAAGCCGTTTTTTAATGTCACCGACTGTTGTTTAGTGTTTCTTTTTCTTTTCTTTTTTTCCTTTCTTAAAAAGTATCGCTTCAGGCACCGTTAATTATGTATGCGATTAATTTCGATTAATTAATCACAGAGTATGTAATTAATTAGATTACATTTTTTAATCGATTGACAGCCCTAGTTAAAAGATATTATTTCCACATACTTATATTAAGTCATGAGCCACAACAATGCACAGGGTGACATGCTTTTTCATTATGATGATCTCCCATACACTGTTCTTCTACCATAAATCCCCCCTAGTACACCAAATCTACAAATACACTATTTGCTCCCATTGGCTAAAAACCACAGTGGCTAGCTGTTTCAGGAAAATCTTCCCTTAAAAATTGCTGCGTTGAAGGAAGGTGCAATCTTGAAGAAAGTGAGAAGAACTTCCGCACACTGCCTCGCTTACTGCTGAAATATTTATTTAATTATGTTTCGGTCTGTCTGACCTTCATTAGGTATATACCTTTAAAAATGCGGCAATGGTAAATTCACACAGACCTAAGATAATTCCTATAGCTACCGATTTACCTCCATCTTAAAACCTTTTTTATTGTTTTATATAAAATGGATCAAGGTATTATTCTGTAGCTGCCTCTGTTACATATTATGGATGTTGCAGATACCAAACACTAAAGAGATACCTTCATCATAGGCCAGAGGAAGGTAGGACAAGATTCCTGGTGACCACCACAGTGTGTAGCTGCAAACAGACAAGTATGTGTTAAACCTTCAGCAAACCTTCCACTGACTGATGTGTTTTCTGCAGTCTGCACTCTCTCTCCTGGGACTTCACATAACCTAGATACAGTATATACAAATTGGCTTGGCTGGACCACCTTCTGTACAACTTGTGAATACATCTCCATATCCTATCCAATTTGAGTGAATACACTGATTATGATTTAGTGCGTTATGTGCTATTTAGGTGAGTTTGAGAGAAAAAGTGCAGTGTGTGGCTGCTGAATTGATTTCAGGTCCAGCCATGCTAATTTCTTGGAATAATGGCTGAGGTACCTTGGTCTATTGTGGCTACATAAACTGGGGTCCTTTAGCAGAAAACTGGAACTAGTTATGTAAGCACAAAGACAATGGAGAGCAAACAGCTAGTATAGTATGCTCCCACACCAATGCACACAAATGACAAGGACAATTTACAATGAAATACACACTTAATCATGAGTAAAGTAAAGTGACAAACATAATAAGTAATATGCACCTCATATGGCACAACAACATCAACTTGGACAGAAATAAGCTACACAAACAGAACACAAACTCATATATACAGTACTGTATGACATACATATATGACACAACAGTCCTGTACATTGGCATCATACACAAATGCTACTTTTTAATAATAAGTATATACATAAATATTTTAGAGAAAAAGGGAATATTTTTGTTTATCCCACTGTCAGGAAGCAGTTTAGTAACAAGGCTTATTAGAGATGGTTGATTTCGGAAAACACTCAGGTGTGAAAGATTTCAAGGATTATAATGTGATCGTGCATTGGCCCTGAGAGCTCAATGCACTGCATCCTAGGAAAAAAAGTATAAACCCTATTTACTGTAGATACGGTTGCCACAGTAATGTGGACAACATATCGGGCTGTGGCGGTAAGCCTTAGGAGTGACACACATATAATTACACCTCAAGGCCAAAGCTCTTTGACCCAGGTAAAGAAGAGGAGGCTTGTACAGCCTGGGCTTTAAAAAAAGGCATGTTAAGAAACAGCAGTGCTAATCTTTTGTGAGTGATTTCTCACTAAGATATTCAATTAACCCCAATACAAACACACAAACATTATAAGCAACTGAAAGAGTGTGTGTTTTTTCATATTCATATGCTAGCAAGGGTATGTACAGTAAGTAGGTTATTATTTAGATTTGTGTATGTATGTGTGTATGTACAGCAAGTAATTGTATGATTGTAGGTGTACAAGTGTAAGTGTTCACCTGCGTCTGTCTTGGGGGAGGGTCATGCTGTTCTTCTGATGCAGGTAGAAGTCAGTGGGCAGCTCCCACAGGTGTGGCTTAGACTCCGATGGCTGGTAGACTTGGAGAAATAGGTTGATGGCATCCTGTCTGTCAGCATCTGGAGGAGAAAGATGGACAAAATAATACCAACAACAAAAAAGCAAAGGCATAATACACAGATCACACAGATTCCCATGAATCTTACCAGTAAAAACTCTCTGAACCACCACACTACAACACGTTTGGCTATGGGAGTGTGCTAATAGGATTTCTGTGAGTGTGTTCAGGATGTGGCACGTTTTGCATGCTGCCCACAGTTTGGTGCCATTTAATCTATTCCTCAACTGTGAAGCCCTATGCAAGCTACTCCAACACTCGCCTTAGATAATTAGAAACTAAATTGGCTTGTATTAAAGTCTGCTATCAAGCCTTTTCTCTTGGCAATTTTCAGCCTGAGATTCATTCAACACATCCTGCGATACAAGTTATAGATGAGGACTTTGAAACATTTAATGAGCGTGAGAATGAGAGTTTCAATATAGTAACAATGGGACAAAGGGTAAGTGACAGAAGAGTTCTGAATAGCTAGCAAGTCACATAGGAATGACAATGCAAGCATGGGTGTAAAATGGCAGGTTGACAGCAGACCCAACTTTTCACCTTTCTTTGCCCATACAGTATGTATTCTACATTGGTGCTTTGCAGCCATAACTTAGCAACAGGATAACAGTGATATTGGTCAACTACACCAAGACCGGAGAATACTGAGTAGTGTGTGTATGTGTGTGTGTGTGTGTGTGTGTGTGTGTGTCACTTGACATTTCAGTCTGAACAACCGACAGAAGGTCGACTAGTAGTACTAGTATCGACTCTATTAGTCCTGACTTTATACACAGTACACACTTTCCAATTTCTAGAGCTACACATGCCACCTGTTCATGTAGAACAGTCACTAGTGTGTTGTAAAAACACTTTCACATTTTCCTAGACCCACTTTGTCTACATACAAACTAGGGTGTCATTTAAAATTATTAGAAATACAAATTGCAGGCAGAGCAAAGCCACTTTCTCAAGCACTGACTGACAATTAGATCCTAGATGCTAATTGTAAGAGAGAGAAAAACATCCAGCCAATTTCAAAATTCTCCAGATAACAATAAGGGAAGACAAATGCCCTCAAAATATATCCTTTCCACATAGAAATTGCTTCAAACGAGACTGTGGGTGCTGTTTACCATTACCCACAGTCGTCAGGGAGCTATGCTGGATCTGACTGTGTGTGTTAAGCTGTTGATGCTGAAATGGGTGCGTCCACAATTTGTCATCCTAAATCAAGGTGTTACATCACAGGCTGGGGAAGAAAAAGTTAGTTGTATTATAGAAAGATTTTGTATGATGTGGTGTTCAGAATGGGTAAAGTGCTCCATGTAATGTGCTGGGTCACTTTTTCAAGTTACGAGTATATTTAGAGAAGGAGCAACCATTCAAAAGTGGGAAATAGTCACAGTCTTATAAAACTAAACAGAGCTGAGTTTACCTGTGAATGTGGCATACGCTGTAGAAGCTTAACAGCCTGAGTCACTTAGCTTTTCTTGCCAACACAAAATATTGTGTCAAACTGACATAATGGGCCCTATTTTGACGATCTAAGCGCACGACGTGAAGCGCCTGGCGCAGGTGCATTTAGGGCATGTACGAATCCACTTTTGCTAGTTTAACGGCGGAAAAAAGGGTCTGTGCGCCGGGCATATGGTTCAAAAGGGTTGTTCAATTCATAGGTGTGTTTTGGGCGTAACATGAAATAAACCAATCAGAGTGTCATCTCCCATTCCCTTTAAAAGCCATGTACGTTTGTACCTTGGCGCCTTGCTATTATGATGGCGGATTTGCTAAGCAGGAAGAAGAGATTTTCAGGAGAAGAAACTTATCTCCTCGTGCATGAAGTGAAAGATAGGGCCCAATATGTTACATCCGACTGACTTGCACACTATTTGAGTTTCTAGTAGTTTGTCTAAAAGTTTTCTGAAATTTAAGTTTACTAAGAAGATTCCATATGCGGAAAAAATACTTACTATATCAGGGGTTTTGTGTGTGTCTATGTATCTTTATATTGCCTGAATGTACATATGTGTGTAATCTATGTGTGTTAAAAGGGTGAGTCTATGTTTCTATGGTAACCTTGAACATGAGGGTTCAAGTTTCACAGGGTGTGGGGTATTGGCAAAGTTACGTTTTAATATGGATGGATTTCGGGATAAAATGGATAAAGTGGGTAACACATGATCAAAATGAGAGATTAGTATCCTGTATTATCATAGATAGAGTCCCTTCTTAATTATTTTTGTGCATGTGTGTAAGGAAGGAATGTTATGCACCTGTAGCTGTCTGTATAACGCACCTGAGAAAGCATTGCTGTAGTAGCGCGACAGCGTCTGCATGATGTCTTTGGAGTGTTGTGTCCAGGGAGCGATCTTGCGGTAGGTCTTGACCCTGTGGACCAGCTGGGAGCCGCCGTACTGCAGCGACAAAGTGTCTCCATGGTCCTCATACAGCTCCTCAAACAACCTGGGCCACACACATAACACACATTAACACAACAGCAAGGGACAGCTGAAAAAGGTTCTTGATATTAGTCTTGGCTGTTTTTTATTTTTATTTTGGCGAGTTGGGGTTTCTCATACACAATTTAGTGCATGTGTGTGATTGTGGTATGTCTTTTTTCTGCTTCTGTAGAACAACAGAGAGGCGTGTGTCACATGTATGACTCTTGTTCTATTGTACCAAAGAGCTGAGATCTTATTTAGGGGTGTTAATGTAGAGTTATACATGTAACAGAATTCCAGTTAAAAAGGTCCCGTTATGACACAAAACAACAAGTCAAACATGTGATTGATGCTTGTTCTTCCTGATGCATTCACAGAGTGTCTGGATGTTCTCCACAATGAACTGAGAAAATTAGAGCTGCACAAAGCAATTCCAATGTCTAAGCAGAGCTGGACATAAGTAGCAGAGGGCACAGAACTGCAAATAGATGGGGAACACATATCAAACTGATGTGGTTGTGTGTAATGTGTGTGCAAATTTTGTGCAGCAAACGGGGGATAAAGGACTGCAATAGCTGTTGCATTTGCTGCTACTAATGGGGATCCTAATAAGTGAAAATGAAAAAGCGTAAATTAGCTTAGAGAGAGCTTAGAGTTTTCAGACACGCGATATATTGCTATAGTGACTATCATTTGTCATTTTGTGCAAAACACAGACCAAATTTGTTTAATAATTAATAGTAAAAATTCTTTGGCTCTGGCAAAATATGTGCTAAAGAAAGGAGCTTTACCTCACACAGTCGGTATCAAACTGAAGTTTGGGCTTGTCAATCATTCCCAGTGCATAGAGCTGATAGGCCAGCGCACACTTCCCCACCATGAACTGGGCTGTGTTGGTCCGATCCAGACAGTCCACACAGTTGGTCCGCAATACACCAGTCTACAAAGACTCACCAAACTTAGTAACGGCACTTCAGGATGTGTATGTACAGTATGCAGTTGGAGATAAACTACATGAGAAGGTAATCAGTGGAATCAGCATCAGCAGCAAACATATCTCTATGTATTTATCTTCTGTAAGTGGTGGCCATTAAATTGCAGTAAACAGCTTAGATAATTCCAAGAAGATAACTGTATACGTGATTAAGGTTTCCATGAAAAACTGTTATTATGCAATTACATGCATTGGCCTAGCTTTGCAGCTATAGCAATGAATGCTCAGCCCCTAACATACAACAGATACACATTATGACAAAAGCGGATTTCTTGGCCTAAATCTTACTGCCGTGAATTGATATGTGGGTTATCTTATTTAACTCAATTGAGTCTCCATCTGTTGACACTACTATGTTTTTTTAATTTTCCTGTGTACAAAAGCTGCAAATGAGTCATTCATTTTTGGGAGAATATTCAGTGTCTTCAGAAAAACTGAATTGTGACACAAAGGTCACAGCAAATCTGTTCGCTATGTGGCATACCTGCACCCGTCCACTGGCTGTGATGTGTCCACCTAAATCTCCCCACCTGAAAAAAATAACATTTAAATCAACATAAATCCTAGAAACAAAAGCACTGTGCACTGTGAAGATTCTACTCTTCTGCAGGCATATTTACTCATCTTTTCACGCTACAAGATCACTGATATAATCACCATTTCAAGGCTGAACATAATGTGCAATAACATCCACATGGTGCAAAGATCGGATGAGGTGATTCCTTGGTAAAAGACAGAGGTTTAGACTGAATATGTTGGAACTTTCTCTGCAGAGACGATTTTCAGACCTCTTGTATAAATAAAGAGATCATGATGATTATTAAACCATCTACGGCTTCAAGAATTTTCTTCATCAAAGTATTTGGTTTGAGTTCGGCCAGCCAAGACACTATAGATATAAACTTACAGTGCAGATATCTAAACACATAAGACTATATGGAGTATAGGAAGAGAGACTGAGCAGACAATTAGGAATATACACAAAAAAATAATTTACAATACTGTATCATTTTGGGGCTTACTGTATGTGCAAACCCAACCCAATAACGTCAAAATGACAACAGTTCACATTTTCCAACATGATTTAAGGTATTAATGATATAATAATGTATAAATTACACATTTCTGTTTAAATTATTATTATTCACTTTCTTGCTGAGTTAGATGAGACGCTTGACACTGCTCTCATGTCTGTATAGTAAATACAAAGCTGCAGCTGGCAGCCTGTTAGCTTAACTTAGCATAACAACTGCAAACAACTACCAAAATGTCACCTCCCTACTAAACCAGAACAATCAAGACGTAAAATGTAAATTTGTGAGTTTTAGAGGTGCTGGTAGGCAGATTGTGTTACCTTTGGACAGAACGATGCTAGGTGTTTCCACCCTGCTTCTTTATGCTAAGCTAAGCTAACTGACAGCTGGCTGTAGCCTTAATTCTAGCGTACAGATAGAGGAGTGATATTGATCTTCTCATCCTACTCAGTGTATACCCCAAAACCAGTTTAACTAATCCTTTAATCACATTCTTTAAAGTGACTTTTAAATGTTTCTGAAACTGTGTAATGTTCCATCTGATAATCATAGATGACCTGTAACAGCAAACGAGACCAAGTGTGCAAGTGTGATAAAAATACTATCGCTTTTGTCCTGGCTTATTGGTTCTGTCTTTATTAGTGCTTTTCCCCAAATTCAACACACTCTCATTCAGCACTGTTTTTGTGCAGCAACAGGCAAAGTGAGAATAACTAAGTAAATTTTAATTGTTTAGAGGGGGAGCTCTGAAGACAAATATAATAGGTGTGGAAGGGTAGTTTTTTAAAGCAAAGTGATCTAATTGTGGCATAAACATTATGACCTGATTGAGAATAATGAGCAATTATAGTTCAAGTATTAGAGTAGCGTAGAGAATATATAGTAGAGTGTATGTGTCTGACAAAGTGCATGCCAGAGTGCAGAGATGGAGGGACAAGACAAATTGAACAAGTATTTCTAATTGGCTTTATTATTCATGTGCTAACTTATACATGTGATGGAGGCTGCAGGTGCCATAATTATTAAAGTGCATCTACTGCACATGAAAGCTTATGAGGGTTTAGTTTGTGTGTGCATATAAGTGTGAAGTGAGAGTGTGTATAATAAAGAATGTGAGATAGCGTTGGCTAATGCCAAAGAAAGGGTAATAAATACTGGCCATGGCGTGATCGTTGGGTTATGGAACAGAATGGTAATGTTGTGTGAAAGTGATTAAGACATGCAAGCAATGGAAGAGCCATGCATTAAGTACATGGACTGCAATCTACTCAGCTCGTTAACAGAAAACTCTCTGCAACACAACTGTCATCAGGCATAATTTCCATTAAGAATTCATATCTGGAGAGTTCAAAATTAAGCAGTCAATAAACATATGATTCTGAATATGTATGAATAGAAAAATGGATAATACACCCTCACTTAGAAAAGTTAAAGGTCCTATGACATGCTGCTTTTTGGATGCTTTTATATAGGCCTTAGTGGTCCCCTAATACTGTAACTGAAGTCTCTTTCCCGAAATTCAGCCTTGGTGCAGAATTACAGCCACTAGAGCCAGTCCCACAATGAGCTTTCCTTAGTATGTGCCATTTCTGTGTCTGTAGCTTTAAATGCTATTGAGGAGGACAGAGGGGGGGGGGCAAGGTGGAGGGTGGGGGTGTGGCCTTGACCAACTGCCACTTTGCTTGTTTGCAAGCCATGATGTCTCGCTCTTTCTCATGGGCGGGCCAAATTCTCTGGGCGGGAAAAGCAGAGAAAGGGGAGGTAACCTTGCTCCTTATGACCTCATAAGGAGCAGATTCCAGATTGGCCCATCTGAGCTTTCATTTTCTCAAAAGGCAGAGCAGGATACCCAGGGCTCGGTTTACATCTATCGCCATTTCTAGCCACTGGGGGACCATAGGCAGGCTGGGGGAACTCATATTAATGTTAAAAAAACCTCATAAAGTGTAATTTTCATGCCATGGAACCTTTAAGTCTGATATGCAAATGAAAGAAAGATGATGGTGTGGTCAACACACCTTCTCTCAAATCACTGGTGCGTAATCTGCTACCTTCTCTCCTTTGGACCTAGTGTGTCCTCTAATTATTTAAAGGGTGGCTTTATATGAAAGTGTAATCAGGGTTCCCACACCTTCTTAAACATAAAGTTCAAGGATTTTTTGAGGACTTTCCAGGCCCAATTCCTTCAAATTTAAGGACCCAACAGGGCATAGTTTGAGATACAGATCAAGGTTAATTACTTTTACTGAGAATATGAACAAACAAACACTTTCAATGATCCATGTCTATTTTCAAAAACTTTCAAGGCCTTGATATTGTCCCTCAAATTCACAAACTTGCAAGGATTTAAAGGAACCGTAGGAACCATGTGATGCAACATTTGAGTGTTTGTTTGTACATAACACCTAACTGATCAAAGTTTAAAATCTGGTGTCAGTGTCCTCTGTTTTTACGAGAAAACACAGGCCCAGTGTAGTACAAAAAGAGGCTTACCTGTCATCTGGTCTGATGGTGTGACAGTAGAAGTCGGAGCGATTAATGAAGAAACCTGTTCGCTTAACCACGTTCTCTGCTATCATACTTAGACGGTCCAGAACGTTGCACAACTTACTAAGAAAAAGAAAATTGGGAAGATCACATTATTGTTTTGTGTTTCTGTAGCTGAGTTATATTGATGATGTGCAATACCTTTGGCTTTTTTAATATGTTTGTTTATTGTATTTTTTTCAAGGCATTAACACAAGCCAAGCAAGGCCAAGTTCTGGGGATATTCATCCTCACAGGGCTTTCACAGAAAAAGAACAGTTCATTTTCCACACCAGCTCGCACAAACTATTCGCTCTTGCATGTTATGTCTGAACTCACCACGAGTCATCGTTTTAGACTGGATGGACCTATAAATATATAAATCTAAAAGATGGTATGTGCTGCTGTACTATAAAGTTTGCATCATGGTTTACTCAAGCAAAACTTATTTCCAAGTTTGAAAATGTGATGCTAACATTACAATTAAGCAAATTTAAGCTCACTAAATTGGCACATTTATTGTCAACACCTCTTTGTGTAGCGGGCCATGTCCCAGGCGATGTAGTCGATGCAGTTGTCTGGAGGGAGGAACTGATTTAGGTTGATCACAGCTGGGTAAAGCTCTTCACTCAGAATCTTCTCATGTTTCCTCTTTTCCCGTTTCTGTAGCACAACAGAGAGAAATACGTATATCACATGTATGACTGATTCTATCACCAAAGAGCTAATCGGTTCCATGAGGACATATAGGAAATATAGTCCGACATATGACAGCTGTTTGATGCATTCAGGTCTTCTCCACAGTCACCTTGGAGAAAAATAGAGCTGCAAGAAACAATTTACAGAATCCATGCAGAGTTGGTCACTGCAGATAGATGGGGAATATATGATAAGAAGCGCAGCTGTGCAGGATATTTGTGCAAATTTAATGTTATGCTGCAAAGAGAGGAATTAAGTTAAAAAATTAACATTTAATATTTTTTCGTTAATAAAAATACATGCACACACATTACCTGTCTGCCTCTGTGACCTGTTGTAAAACCGTCCTTTAACTTATTTCTCCATGAATTGTGTTTTTTTTACTGATCACCCAGGGTGATAATGGGCTTGGAAGCACTATTTAGCAGCTCATATCTCCATCCACACATTCAGCAGCGGCAAAGCAACACTGCAACCAGTCAAATTACTGATGCATTTCCTCACCCCTTCAGCAGAGCATGTCATACAGTCTGGCACATACACACACGCACAAACATACACACTCTCACAAAGATGAGACACTAGAAATGCACTACACGTGCAGATATACCTACAAAAACACACGTGTTGTTCACCGTAAGAATCATGGTTATAGATGTGCAAAGCTCTCAGACCATGAATGATAACATGAAGCCAGACAGTCACTCATGCACATGTACATACAGAAGGGGGCTGGTCATGCACACTGTAATGGAAACTGTAATGTGCACCGTAATTATTTTTAATGTATAGTTTTGCTTTTGCATAGAAAAAAGGTGTGTTTAATGGCTCGGTTTTATCTTGTCTCATCTTTATTCCTCTTTTTTATGCCTGTGCTGGTTTTATGTTGGGTTGTTGCTGCCATTTTGGATAGGATTATCTCAAAAAAAGAGAGTTTGATCCATTTTCATGAAATCAAAATTAATAGATTTAATATTTCAAAATATATACATCTACATGGGAAGAGTAAAAATTATCTCCGGCAGTCAATACAAATGGACTCTAATTAAATTGGCTGGTTGGATTCACATGCTTGGACGTGTGCTCTCTACCTCTCTTAACATACAAACATGCACCGACACTTGACAAAATAACACACCCATTCCCAGTCACCACTGTGGAAAGATGGACTGTCATGATATCATGGTTAATTGCCCATTCCTCCCTCTTTCTGTCTCTCTGGGATAAAAGAGAGGCTGTAGCGTATAAGCAGGGCGTCCTCTCACTTAGTCAGCACAGTCGGCACATATCACATGGCAGGGGCTTGTGCGGATCTGTGAGGTCTGTGATTGGTCCGCCGCTTCACAGCTCCCCTTGTGAGTGACAACGTGAGCTTGAAACCCAAGAGTGTATGGCTGTGTGACCAAGTGCGTCCATGCTTGTGTATGGGAAAAGGCAATGCAAAAATTACTTCTAGAGCACTGCACACAGGGTTGAAGATGAAAGAAAACAAAGCGGTAACACTTTATTTGAAGGAGTGTGCATAAGACTGACATGACACCGTCATTATTATGACATGACACCTATCATGAACATGATAGAGTCATTGTGAGTGTTCATGGCTGTCATTAAGTGTCCCTTGGTAAACACTTTTAATGCAAAGTTAGCATTGTCCTAGAATTTGAACCTGCTGCTTTAAAGTGGTCAAGTCCTGTCACAGCGCGGAGCAGGCACACTTTGCTGGTCTTCCCCCCTCTTGTGATTTGATGTTGTATCGTCACGTGACTCAGCGGCGCCAGGCAAACAAGCAAGCAAGCAGCCAGGCCCGGCAAAATGAAACAACGGCATGCTGTATAATTTGTAAAGAGGCTATAAGATACAGTGGTAACACAACAAATTTATACAAGCATATGGAAATTCTGTCCTTGGTTTTAACTTATAATCCAAATGTAAAATCACAAAAACACTTAGGCTAAAGGTCATGAAAATTCATCCTCCTTAAATATTAAAAAGTATCGGTATCGTATCGGTATCAGCGATATTGTCCCTGTATTTACTTGGTATCGGATCGATACCAAATATTGCAGTATCGCACACCACTAGTTCACAGACACCAAAAGCTCCGTTAACGCCAACGGCTAGTGCTATATGAAGATGAGCGAATTTTGGTGGTGAAGACATGACCCGCCCTACTCTGCCTCTGATTGGCCAACCCTGGTATCCATACTCTAACCAATCTCACTTCTAATGCCTAAAACTAACCAATCAAACCAACGAAAGGCAACGAGTAGGGAGGGAATTGTCGCGTCGCAGATATTGATTAGCATTTACAGTAGCCAATAGCACTGAATGTGCGTTAAACTGGGTTTCACCAGGCAGCTTCGAGCGATTCAATCGTATTCAATTCATTCCGCCATGCTAGCGCTTTAGCTGAGTCAATATCGCCAGACCGGGACTAAAAACAGCCTCCGAGACTTACGGAGGAGGCCAGTTTACTACAGGGAATGCACTAACGTTACTGAGATGGTTTTCTTTCCGGGTTTAGCTAGCTCTTTGCAGCCCAGGGCTGAGTCCGCTAACGTTAGCTAGCTAATTGGACCGCTGTAACGTTACAGCTAACAAACTTCATGACAGGTCCAAATTGTTTCACTTCACTTAATAATATAACATAATTTACAAAATGACTCCTTTATGTTCATGATAGGTGTCATGTCAGTCTTATGCACACACCTTTAAATAAAGTGTTACGAAAAATCTTCATCATTACCATTTCTTGGGGTTTCATTACTTTTCATAACATAATAGTTTTTCATAATTCAAGAGCAGTAAATGATTAATGCCGCTTATACAGCAACATAATGTGAAGGGACAGGGTGCAGGAAACATGTCTTTGCAGATGTGTGTGTGTGTGTTAATGTGTTCCCTTTCATCATTGCTGTGTGTGTTTGCAGAGCAGATTTAGATCAATAGATAGAAGTTACCATTTCAACTGCTAGTATCACCAACTGACAGGAAAATGTCTCATGATAATGAAAATCTCCATAGCAACAACTAACCCCCAATATCATCCAGTGCTTGGCGAATTTTACATTTACAGCCCCCAATAGAGAACAACCTGTGGAGTGATTCCACAGACTGGGCATATTTCATCCAAAAACACCACAAAGATATCTTATATAATCCTCACACTAGCCAGTCTTCTTAAAGAAAATTCAGTATTTTACCACCTGGATCTTAGTCTAATATAACTTAGCTTGCCTTCTCTCCAAATACAATGGTGAGTACAATGTTAATTTTTTGAGAAACTGATTTCTCCTTTAATACAACATACATTTTCCCAGAAAACAGTTCCTCAATAAAAATATTCTTTCTTTCCAATATTTTCTTGTCATCATTTCTTTTAGTGATCTGTTATCAAAACAAAATAAACTAAATAGAATATAGATGGGGTTTAATTAGGCAAGGAGTGAGGAAATACATAATTTTACATCAGCCTAACCCAATTTAAGGGCTTTTCAAGCATATAATCCTAAACCAGATATTAGTGACCTGTTGAGTGCGACAGCATCCATGACTGCACCAGTGTAGCTCTGTGTATGTAATTCCAAATTTTTATGGCAGAAATTGTACTGAGAGTATTATTTACTAGTAGTGTACTGCATACCCTCTGCTGAAATATTGTGTTGCACTCTGGGTAAAAATGTTACATGTACAAGCTCAAAGCATTACAATTGTTTCACAGCTAGTCAAATAATTCAAAAAACAAAAAGACTGTGCCTAATGCACTGCAAATCTTCTCTTAATAAGACTACATCTGTCAGTTGTTTTGTTAGTGGGATGTCAGTGTATTTCTTTTCTGTTATTCCGTTTCTACTTTATAATACTGAATCACTGCATTTTGTTGTTACATCTGTTCAGGATAAGTAGAGTCATACTGCATCATTTTCCACAGTCAAAATGCTGTTGGAATTTTAAAGTAAAAAAACAAAAAAACCCAATACTAAACAGGATACTAAAATAATAATAATGACTGTGTCCAGGACACTTGACCTGCTTTATGTCATCATCTAATGATGCGTGTGTGTGTGTGTGTGTGTGTGTGTGTGTGTTACCTTGACCAGGTTGAGGATGATGATAGGAGAGCCAAACCGCTGCAGCATCTGGTCAAAATGGAGGGCAGCTACGTGGGCGTATGGGTCAGCTTGGTCCACTGAAAGAGAAGTCAAACTGAGTGTTTAATATTTAAGGGCATTCAGGGTTATCACGTTATCAGATGGTTAAGAATAATAGTGTTTTAGGCTACTGTATCGTATCTGGATGTCTCTGCTGAAAGCGTAGACACAAAGTGTTTCATTTTAAAATGTTAATTTAAGAAACAGAGCAAAATTTGGAATTCTGAAAGGCAGTTTGTTAAGACTCAAGCTTCTTCAGTAAGACAAGAAAATACGTAGATGAGGTAACTTGTTTTAATAGGGCCAGTCTGTTTCATTGAGCCAATAAACATACACATATAAAAGTATAATACTGAGCTGTAAAGTCTCAAGCACTCTCACTTCAATTTTCATTCTTTTATTCATTTTAAAATCATGTTTAATGCCTCCATTTGGCACTCAGCAGAACCCCACACCTGCAGCCAGCAGTCAAATTGAACCAGTGAAGGAGTCAGAAGAAAGATTAGAGGAAATAGGTCAGATCGTGCTCACTGGTATCTAAAACAATACAAACAGGAGCTCAGGCACACAGTTTTCAAGTTCACTCCACAATTCATTACTTTGTGCACTGCACTTGGACTCAGGCCTCAGGGGTAGATGAGAGTTTACATCCCCATACAGTACACCCTATAACATTCTTATTGTACCATGGGAAGGGATTGTAGATAATGACGATGATGGTGAAGAAGAGTAACACAATTAAGGTCATATCCTTCACAACCAAGACATTTGCCCACTTCAGGGCAGTCATAAAGACAGTATGTATATATACTTACGTAACAATGAGTCTTGACAGTTATGGCTGGGATGAGAGAATAGGCAATGCATGATGTGATAAGGACTCAGCATGGACAGACCCATTGCTGACCTAGATTCGTCTAACAGGTGTCAGTCTATGCTGCCAGCATCACAATCACCAGGCTGCACCTGGTTTTTAATTGTTAAGACTTGATATCAGTTTCACAACACTCAATGCGGTGGTAGACTAACAAAGCACAGGCTTTTGCTTCAAGTTCCACAAGCTTGGTCTGAACTTGAAAAACTTTTAATTTTAGTGCACCTGACTTCTGGAACAAAATACAGCCCCTCCCTAAAATCAACTCACTTGTACCTTTTGGAGATTTTAGAAATCTGATTGTCAACCTCCAAACTTCTACTTGTAATTGATTTACATAATTGTATTTTCTTTTAAATCATCCTAAATACGTTATCAAATTATTTTTCCAATTCAGAAAGTTTTAGTAGCTTTCTATTGTTCTTATGATGGCGTAGCTTTTTTTCTGTTTTTATTTTCTTATTCTTGTTTTTGCCTTTCTTTGTCTTTGTAATCGAGTCCCCTCAATGATGTCTCGAGTATAAATTAAGGTTGAATGAGTGAATGAATGGTAATTTTGGGAGATACGCCTATTCCTTTTTTTTGCCGAGGATTACATGAGAAGTTCGATACCACTCTCATGCAAAAATATAATTTAAAAGAGGAAAGTAAACCAAGTATACCAAGGGCAAACTGTGTCAAACTACATGTACATACACAGTGAAATATAATCTGATAGTGCAAGAATTGGGCAACATTTGAGAAATGTCAAATAAAGTCTTTCAGGTTCAAAGCAGGAGCAGGATGAGTTTATACACAGAGGGATCTCAGGGACACGCTCAGTGTGTTTCTCACACAAGTAAATGCCATCTGAGGATGAATTAAAGGGCAAACTGGGGGGGGGGTTATGATTTAATACAGGCATTGTACACATGCAAGCACCAATATCTTCCTACGCACTCAAACACACACACACACACACACACACACACACACACACACAACACACACAACACACCCACCCTCTCGCCCTGGTTTTGTGTTTTTATCCTGCTCATAATGAGACAACTGAATGGATACAAAGATGAGAACCAGGTGGGGGGGGGTCCTGCCGTCACCTGTTTCGTTCTCATTTTTTTTTTCTTATCTTTGTCCCAGTGGTTGGGAAGAATTGCCCTGGTATAAAGCCACTCTTCCCTTTTTTAATGCAGTTTTTCCAATAACATTCTTCCTCTGTCCCTACAAGGTTATTTCTGGTCCTGGGCAGCCGTTAGATTGAATACATTGAGCATTATAAATAGTTAAATACCTACTGTGCTACTGTATGGCTGACCCCTGAAACAGGATATACCTGTATCTTTCATTTGTTATCTGTCTTTATGTATCAGGATAAAGTGGATATGACAAAGATCTTCCATCAAAGCCTGGGCAGCTTTGACAACTCTCTACCTTTTCCATTAAAAAGCAGATGTTGGACACCTTAACGGGATAGTGTAGATATTTTGAAGTAGATGGCATGCCCCCAGTTTGGAGAAGCAGGCAGGAGTACCAGTACGGAAGCTAAGCAATGTACTGCTGTGGACAGGGGTCAGCAAGAAAATGTATTTTAGCCACTTGCTTCTACAAACTGGGGGCGTGCTGACCGCCATCTACTGGACTACAGATAAGTACTTTAAACAACCCCACTTCAAAAAATCGAAACTATCCCTTTAAGCAGCAAAAAGCCCATCAATAATCCAAGCCATGATACCATTTTCCCTAACACACTAGTCTGATAATGGAAAAACAAAGAAGCTGATGTACAAAGTAAGCAATAAATCTGGTGTTTAGCAGAAGTCTTACATCGTATTGGGGGTTTTGGCATCATAGTGGAAATGTCCTGGGACCAGTAGAGCGGGACTGAACCTCGCACCTGGACATATGAGGAGTAACTTCCTGCTGCGAAAGACATAACTGAGGCGTCATGGACGATCTGCTCTGTCTCAACCTCATTAGCCACATCCCCCTGGAAACAATAGAAAAACACAAAGGTTGGGAAAACAATCTCATCAAAAGGTCCATTTAGTAGCTGTTCAGAAATGTTTCATCATATTATATAATCTTCATCAGCAAGTGGAGCTCTCCAAATGTTCACAGAATTGTCAGTTCAAGGAAATTCTCGTTCATGTTGAATTGGCAATCTGAATCTTGATCATCTGCGGATGAGGATCATGTGATATGATTGAAAGCTTCAGAACAGCTACTAAACTGCTGCTTTCAACGACAATAATGAACTTTGACTTGGAAACATGGAAGAGAAGCCCATGAAGTGCTCAGAAGAAAATGGAAATAGAAATAGCAGTTAAGAAGCTGTTCTGCAGCTTTTGATCATCTCACGTGAACAGACATGATCAAGGTCAACACGGACAAGAATTTCTTAAAATCTACTAATCCATGACAACCAGGCAAACTACATCTGCTCCAAAACAGTAGAATAACAACTAAATCCACACTTTAAGCCCACAGACCTTTTTAACGGCAGACATTTTGCCATCACACAGCAGGACAACCACAGGTTAATTAATAATATGAATAAGGGCTGCACTCACTAGTTTCAGGGCCATGCCACGGTGCATGCTGGCCCACGGACATGACTTATTGATACACCTACACATGGAACAGAGCCATCGTTCACATTAGTTACACCTGTCTTTCCTGCTATGACAAGTCAAATTGTCTGTTGTGATAAAGGCCAATCAGACAGTATTCTATAATGAAACATAGTTGCAATTTTGTATAAAAACTACTTTACTTGGCATTGACCACAATAGCAGGAAACTGTGAAAATTGTGTCCAAGCTCATCTCAGGATGGCAAGATATCTATGTTTGCTCCTAAAGTTCCTCCCACCTCCACCACCCACCCACGCAAACAACTCATGCATACTCAAGGAAGAGGCAGCGGGCCAAATTAACCCCCTGTGATCACCCTGAGTCATCTCTATCATCCAGGTGGCCCTCAGCCCTGCCTCTGCTATCTATTCTTCCCTGTTGCCTCGGCAACCACTGTACCTCGCAGTTGGCTCCTCTTTTGAGGAAGCGGGTCCCGGCAAATTTGCTGGAGCGCCTGGCAAAAAGGGTGATGTGGACCGGTCGGCCGTAGATCAGCAGCTCTGTAGTTGGTGGGTTAAGGAAGAATAAAAGGAAAGGAAAGGAATAATAATAATAAAAAAGAATAATGCACCACTGACCACATTACACAATCATCTGTTTTAAAACACACACTATTATTACACTAAATATTAGTATTTTCTATTTTGGTAGACTAACCACTTTTGAAAACTTAAGAAAAAGCTAGTCACTGTACTTTAGCATTTATTTAGCATTTTGCCTAACATCAGTTGTGTTTTATGTCATGACCTATCAATTTAACAGCATCAGTTCAAAACAAGTCCAAGTCACATATAAATGTTATTCTTATCTAATGAATGCATCCTACAAAAGTTATTAATCTGTTTCTACACGATTGCTTAGGGATATTTAATGAGGCCCAATGTCTTCCTTTCCCCCTTATCACCTTTTTTTCCTGCCTGCTTCAGTGTCTCATCTTCTCCACATTTCTGCATTTACTCTATCCTCTGAGTCTCCTCTTATTGCACCTATCAGTCCTTTCATCCTCTCAGAAAAACAGCCATAAAGGCAAAACTGTTTCCAGGAATTGTCTAAACTCAAGGCACCCACACAATGTCACTGTGGCAGCATGCTGCTTGATAAGAGTGGCAAAAGTGGTGATAGCAGTACTGACTGTAAAGTGCACCTTACTGTAGCTTACTGCAACACAAAAACTGGCATAAAAATATAAATTATTAAAAAAAAAAAAGACTGATAAAAAAGAGTAACTTGTTTTGACTGAAAGGCAAAAAACATATTTTACACTGCATAATATGATTAATGCAAAGGAGACTTGATGGTAAATGATTGAAATCTGGACCTAAGGCAGACTTTTACCATAATAAATCACACTGTTTACTCAGTTCTAGTCAAGCACAAAGCCCCTGTGCAGCAGTAAGCCATGCATCAACGCTACAAAAGCTTCTCACAAAATCCAGAGGAAATTATTCATATGGAGCCTAATACTAATCTCTGGTATGCAGCTTGTTTCTACTCAAAACCTCAAAGCAAAAGCTACAGTAGCACTAACATGAAAGGCAAAACACGGGATTTTCAATCCAAAAAGAAAAAAAACGTGGCCTCTCTGATTAAATATGCACAATGTTGCTGCCTTTTCCCTGCAGATAGCAGATGGAGCGATCATGCATGTGCCGGTGTTTACATACATGATGTAACCATTGCTTAATTGCCATAATACTTGTTTTGATAAAGCCCTATGAAAAAATACAAATTGCTTCTGCAGTTTTGTAGTGAATCACACACTCTCACCCGCTCGTTTATAGTGTAATCCACCTGCTGTGATGGAGGCCGAGCGCAGTTCAACAAGTGATGCTGGGGCTGAGAGATGAGGGGGAGTACCAACAAAGAACAACATTGCGAGAGATAAAGTTGTCTTCTGCTGTACTCGTGTGTGACTAATCAAATCAATCAATGCTGACAGATGTTATGTCCCAACAAAATCCCATGAAGGTACTATATAGTTTGTATGGCATTTTTTTTTTAAACATCAACAACAACATTTTAAAACATAAAACACAAACACATAAATCAAAGCAAAAGCCAAACAATTCTGCAATGCACAAACAAAACTGACTTGACAATGCTCAAAGGATACTGGACTGGCCACAAAAGCCATGGATTATATACATGAGCCAGTCATGATGCACTATGTCCTTGACTCGTTCCAGCAGCTTCCCGTTCCACACGTACTTGTAGTACGGCTCGCTCTGGAGGCCGTAAACCACTGTGGCAGAAGAGTAGGAACACATAAAACCTCAGGATCATTTTACGGAAATGGGGTAAGACCAAATCATCAGTTAGAATGCCACAAATAGAAAAAAGCTGAGGTGACGCAGGCTTTGAAACACGAGCATATTTAGAAACTTGTTAAGAAAATTTGTATTAAGTTGCTGCAACTGGGACTTAGCTTATGTTAATGTATTACAATACACGTCACATATGACAGAACACATCAGCCAAGACAAGTCAAGTATTGTTTTTCAATAGATTTTCAATGGACTTCAATGACAAAAACAGATATTAACGCCTCTGTGGCAGATATATCAGTGACTTTCTACTTTTATGGGCATTCATGGCAACAGCAAAGTGTCTTTAATTGACTTTAATGTACTATGTGAAGAGGCTTACAAGGTTTTCTCCACCCAGTAGAACAAACAAAGGTAATATAATGGCTACTTCTGCTCACCTTGCGTAGGCAGACCCTCATCTTCAAAGATGTCGAAGCTGTCCTGCTTGCTCTGTTTGTTAACCTCTTCCTCAGCAGGGGAAGTTGGTGAAGACCACAGTTCATAAGGCCTCTGCAGCAAAGTCAGGTTGTACTGCAGTGAATGGCTCAGGTCATAGCTGTAGCTGCAGGGTACAACGGCAATATCTATTTGAAACAAATTTAGCCTGTACCATTCCATTATTAATAATAAAATAATAAACAATTCCGTCACACGTTGTACAATTGGAAACATTAAGTGCATTTCATGTCAGACAAGACTGTGATTTGTGCCCCAAAAGTACTAGCTTTTGTTAGTCTAAATAAGCATGCACAATAGGACACATGCTAAATGAAATCTAAAAGGTATTTCTCCTTAGTTGTTTGCACCTTTTCAAAATTTTACACCCTCAAAAATTTGACATAAAAACCTTTGCATGAACTGAAATATTCAAAACATTCAATAAATTCTTCAGGCTGTGTGGAGACTCCTTGTGACAACCAATGGCATACTTATCAAGATAGGTATAAGGAAAACGAAGGTCAAATAAAGTTGTTTTCATAGATGTTACTAGTACTGAGCTCTGGGCATCATCACACATGGTCAGCCTTGTGTTGAGTTGATCTTGTAGAAATCAAACGTTCTATTTAAAGCTTTGTCTTTATTCTTTCTCAATTCTAATGTTTAACAGTACAAAGAAATTGTGCTTTCTTTTTTATCTGGACCTGGCAAAGAGCCTAAAAACAAAGGAGCATATGCCAGATTTTGTTCAATCAATTCAATAAAGTAGTTAAAATGAAAAAAAAAATCTCATTTTCACAGTGTTAAAAGTCATCATCATCAAACTCCTGAATCTGAACAGTCATTTGCTAACTTTCCATCAAATTTAGGTGATTTAGGTTTGGGGGTGGCAGTAGCTCAGTTCGTAGGGACTTGGCTTGGGAAATGTAGGGTCGCTGGTTCAAGTCCCCATACGGACTGTGGACTGGTAGCTGAGAGGTGCCAGTTCACCTCCTGGGCTCTACCAATGTGCCCTTGAGCAAGGCCCATGGAGGGCAGGCATTACATCTTAATAAATATATATTATTTGCATATTAGTGATTTAGTGATAAATGGCTCTGTTTTTGTGAGATAATCTGTCTTACAGTACCTGAAGTAGAAGTTGCTGGATAGGTCCACGTTCTGAAAGATCCGCACATATCTAGGAGAGCAAAAACTCAGTCAGTAAAACACACATCTTAAATAAGTATAAAATAAAAGTCATATATATATATATATATATAGGGAATTTAACAATAAGTTATCAAACTTTGATAATATTAGTCTATGTGGCAACATGATTCGGTACACTTGCGATGATTGAGATAATAGATTTATTACAGATCTTAGAAGGCAGAAACGTAAACAGACACGTAAACACTCTCTGCATGTTTTACCTTTTGCTGCTGCCTTTACGTTAATCTGACGGCATTCAATTCAGACTTCTTTTTTTTTGCCATTGCAAGTGAAAGTGTTAGGGAAATGTTACTGGGTCCGACATTGTACGATTTGCGTTGTGAATTTGATGTAAAAGTGGTGCTTATGCAGACATGAGACCAACATGTTAAATATCCATCAGATTAATGTAAAGGGGCGCATGTCTAAAAGGGGCTACAGGTTTGATATCAATTTCCTTGTAGATTATGGGATGTGTTTGAGAGCAAATGCAAGCACAAACGCCACACACAAACACACAGTTGCAAACACATGAAATGAAAGCTTCATTGTATGTTGCAAATAGAAACTCTGCATTGTTCCTCAAAACATGTTTCAGACTGACTCCTAAAAGTTCTGACATTGTGTAGAATTTCAAGTCATAATCTTTTTATTTCAATGTTCATTAAAAAAATGCATTACAATTTCTTGACTATAGTGTGTCCAGTGAGTGTGTTTATAAATTACTAGTGATGGTGTATAAATGAATATATAAGAAGAGAAAGAGACAGAACCTTGCTTCATCAGGGTGTGTAACCCTGACCGAGTCATTGGGGATGTAGATCATGCTGGTGTCTTCAATTTTGTAGATGGAGTGGCCACCGATGTCAGCCATCTTTCTGCGCTTGGTGATCAACACAATGTAGTAGCCCTCGAGGAAACGTACAAACCCTGTGAAGAAAAAAACGTACAAATTTAAAATCTTCTAGAATAAACTCAAATGTTTCTTTCAAGGAACTCCCCCGCCTTGAAAGAAGGGGGGGGCCCTTACCCCTGACATAACCTGAGTTATTCATATAAGCCACTGATGTTTAGAAAAAAGCCTGATTTGCAGGCAGCCTTTCTGCTGCCTGCAAATCAGCTACAGCTTTTTTACAATACAAACAAGTAAACATCACTCTTTGTGGAGGTGGATTATGAGTGTTTGCGTGTCACACTTCACTATATTACCTATACGCTCCAATCCATTTCGTCTTACATAATTAAAATCTGACCCAAAAAGTATCATCCAGCATAGTCATCATTTGCTTTCAGCTTTTGATGCGCTATTTACTAATCAGTGACATTCAATACATAATGAATAGTTGTGGATGATGTCTGTGTGCGTTTATTTTAATGGTCGGAATATTATTAGTAATATTTGCCTCATCAGGTGTGCATGCTAGACACACACCATTATATTACTGCTAAGACTAATCGGTTTACAAATGAATTGTGTCATAGATGCAATTTTGCAACTGAATAAGAAGTCCTCTTGCATTTGGACTATTTAGAATCACAGATGCCCCAGTATTTTTGCGCTATAATGATCTTCATATTGTGTTTCCACCACATACAACGAGAATGCTACAATTGCAGGATGATGTAAATCTATGGATACACAAACAACCAATTACATGAACGAAATTGAGCTCAAAATACATGGCTCGACATTAATTCACTAAATCAAGTCATCTAAGGCAATTCCTCAGATCTCACTTTTTTTCACATATGCAGTATTACTCCCCAAAACCTGTAAACATACTGTGATGAGTAAATATGGGTTTAAGTACGTTGAATGATAGACTTTGGCTTGCATGAGACATCTATGCTTGATTGGTTTTCAGGCTCTTACGTATCATTACGAGCCAAGTAGGATATAAGATAAGCATTACAGGAAGTGTAGTGTCCAGTGTTTTTGGAGCTTGACTATGACCCATACTAGGGACTGAAAGTCAGGATATCTCAGCCTCTGCTGCATTAACTTTGACTTATTTTTTCTGTCTAAATTCTACATTCAGTACTGTTTTAAAGTGTACATTGATTGATCATTTCTCCATTCCTATTTGAATACTTATCAGCATCTTACAAGGCCAACAAGGTATTTTATGTGGTCATACTTATTGCACATATTGTATACAGAAATACTGTAATATAATAGTTAGTCACCTGTAAGACATTCTAATCCTAATTCCCACTCTTATAGTAGAGATCGCATTAGGTAAATCACTGTAAAACAATCTGAGCTATCGGTCAGTCTGTGTGTCTGTTAGGAACCAATTGCACTCCCATTTGCCAAAGACCGAGTGTCCACAAATTGTATAGGGAACAATGAAAAGAAGCATGGTAACTTTTCTGAAAAACAAATAGTGTGGCTTTTTAGCATTTCATTATATGCTTTTTTGACTTCATTGACACCTTTGCTAAATAACTCCAGACCTATTCTACCCAGATGTGTAAAGGATTCCTCCTTTGCAGGCTCCACTAGACTAAAGAGTGGCTATTGGGAATTCATCTGAAGGGTTTACAGTAAGTATGAGCTGGTGTATCCAAATGTGTAGGTAAGACGTGATTTTCACAGCGCAATGACAATCAACTAAGCTTGCGAGCTATAGCCTTGAAGGAGCTTGTGGCTTTGCTGAATGACAATTATTATGTTAGTTGATTGTGTCTCTTGCAGGCAGAGATGGGTCAGACTGACAAAACTGGCACATGAAAAAGAGTAAAAATATACTTACAATAATGATACTCATTATATGCTATATATATATGATACAGTGACTTTGGTAAATAGCGGCTTAAACAAAGATGGCAAAAGGGCACAGTGGGGAAAAAGCATCTAATTTATTCACAGATGTCAAAATCAGAAACTCTCTGTGTCAGAGTGCTTAAAAGATGATGATGAATTAGCTATTATGACCTTGCCAATACTAGTTAACAATTGCTAGCATCTCTCTTTGCTAAAAAATAAAATGCATACAGCTCCACACACAAACAGACCAGAAGAACTGGAAAGTAGAATGTAAGACTGTTGCAATTTGTATTTTTAGCTACGCTAGCAGCGATGCTCAATGGATGGCCATGTCCAGTCCGACCACCACTTTGGTCCAGACTGAAATATCTCAACAACTAGTGGATGGAAACAATTTCAATTATGTTTTTAAAAGACACACATGCTCTCCAGAGGAAGAAACCCACTGACTTTAGTGAGGCCCTGACGTTTCCCCAGGCCACCATCATATTTGATATTTGGGGTTTTGACTTAGTGAACATGGCAAACATATTACCTGCTAAATATCAGCATGTCAGCTTTGTTATTGTGAATGTGTTAGCATGTTAAAGTTAGCATTGTGGTTTTATGATTATTTGGTGTGGATTGGTCCTCCCTAACACAACAGACAGGAGTAAAAGTATAGAGGCACTTTGCACAAGCTCATCAACAGCGTAATCTTTGGAAAGAAAAACGTGCCTTAGGCAATAACATGTTTGGTTTGTTGAAGTCAATGTTTAGTTTCATTTGATTCAGGCTCATTAAAGTGGATTTGAATCGGATTCAAACATTCTTCTGATTTCACCATGTTTACATGTAGCAGAAATGAGGAAAACTCCAAAGTGTCTGCAGTAATTTTCGTACAAATGTACATTTCTGTGACAGACAAATTATCTATGATCAATAACCTGTACACAGAAACAGACAATACTGTTAAATGATCAAGGCTCAATAATGACGGGTCCTGAGTGAATCTCCAAGACAGGTTATCGGGACAAACTCAAACACTCTTCTGTTATAACGTGTGTGACACAAAATGTAGGTCAAGACTTGAGGACTGGTCTTACAGTTCCTATGTGAAACACACAGCTCAGTCACACCAATTATTTTCCACACAGCCACTGGGGTGCAAACACAGGTGGAGGATATACAGAGTGTGATCAGTTACACAAACTTCTCTAATAACAATAACACACCTTTCATTTCATATATGGAGCAGACAGACAGAACAAGTTGACCTGAAAAAATGAGAGTGACCTGAATTCCATGTCTTGGGTTGACAAAAGGCCAATTAAGATACACAATAAATGCTGTCCATAAACCTTACAATTGTACCAAGTATAATTGGGTCTGTCAGGCAATGTCCAAAGCACAGAGGAGTTGAGCAATTCTTACTTCCAAAATCAAGAACAATGTGTTACACTGTAATTCAATGGTTTGCCATTTCCCAGAAACTAGTGTTGAGGTGAAAAAGTGTTGTGTGTTGAGATTAGTAAGTAACACAATCTAGTATTTATATCAAAAAATAAAGTGCCTATAAAAAGTATTCAGCACCCCATTTCATGTGGCTTTTTTTGACACTGATCAACAAAGCCTTTAATGCCCAAGTGAAAACAGATCTCTACAAAATAATATAAATGAATTGCAATTTAAATACTGAATAGCTTTAATAGGCACTGTATATCACTATTACAGTCATAGAAACAACTCTCCTAAACAATTTTGTTACGGCTTCTTTTTACCTGATTTTCTACAAAAGGAAAGGGAAAGTAAAAAAAAAAAAAAGAAGTGTTTTGTTAGTTCTAAATACACCACTGATGGTCATTATTTGAAACCTGAAAATTAGCCATTTTAAGCTTGACTAAGTAGTAGTGGTAGCGGGGCTATATTGTAGTGAATAACAATGTCCTGCCAGGTGTTCCTTTTATTTTTTTTCATCCCGTTTTTCCATTTCAAGCACTTACAGTAATATGCAAAACCAGGTCAAAACGCACGGCTGTAGAAGCAATGCTTTAGAGGTAAAGTACATGTTGCCATCATTGTGTTCTTGCAAAGGATGTTGCTATGCCAGTGAGGAAGAGAGTGGAGGGACTGTACTCACCCACAATGCCAAAGGCGGAGACAGCCCTGGACAGGCCCGAGGAACCCTTTTGGCCAATCTTGGTCCGGTTGCCCAGGTCCAGGCGGCCCAGCAACTCCCGAACCTCTTGCTGGCTGTACACATGCTACAGACAAATACACACACATATATATATTAGGTATGTGTGTGTGTATGTGTGTGTTCTTTAGTTCGCTGTATAATCTTTATCCATCTCAGAAATATAAAGAGATTCTATGCAGCATTTTATTTCATTATGTGTGCCAGCTTTCCTTGCATATGAGCTGAGAGAAAGATGAGGCTGTGTTTCCAGCTTTAAACCTGCTCACCTCCACTGCATCATCACATTCTCAAGCATCCACTCTGTTTATAAAACACTCAACTATGCCAATCAAATGAAAAACAAACAGCACCCTGGACTTTTTTGTCTTTCCGAAAAACAAACAGAGTTTCCCAAGGTCAGTATAATATCGGCAGCAGGAATGAGAGTGTGGAGTGATGTATATTTAGTCATGGATGCTTCATTATAACAAACACATCATAATCATAATCACCCGCAACACAAACAAACAAATCTCGGCTCATAGATCCTTGTAATGAGTAGTGGAGAATAATAGGAGGTGCATGCAGCACTCATCAGCTAAGCTGTCATCCATAATATACTTGGGACAGGCTGAGTGATAGTACAATTTTAGCTCAAGCATGCTGTACTGTATTACATAAGCATATACATTTGCACTGTACCAACTCTTGTGGAAACTCAGCACTTGCCTTATCGTCAATTATGACCAGGTCCTTGGGTTCGGTGCGGTCAATCTTCAAGACTCTGTGTTTGGTCTCTGACTGATTGGTCCCCACCAAAAAATACCTCTGGAAAGACACATAAAAGCATGAATACGCTATGTTAACTTATTGCAGAGCTGGTGTTTGCCATGTAGCCTACAAAGCTGCTTCTGTGAATAGGTGCACATACAATAATAATCATTTTACTTGTGTCACTGCATAAGAATGCAGTAGGATAATGTGTCTTAGAGTAGACATGTTTTCAAATTTCAATAGACAGTCTATGTTATTACAAGCCAGCTTTCCAATGTATAATCTCACTGTTAAAGTCTCACTATCTTCAGGCTGTTTTTTCCAATAATGTGCAACATTTCCTCTCCTCAATAAGCCACCTAATTAGAAAGGAATGTATCAGAAGCCTGTGAAATTATACACAAAAGGAATCCAATGCAGATATGTATCATGTAATTGTATATGAGAATATACTGTACATTGGAATTAGAGTAGCTATAGTCTAGAGCAGAGGTCTTCAACGTTTTTTAAGCCAAGGACCCCTTAACTGAAAGAGAGACAGTGCAGGGACCCCCTACTACATATACTATATAAAATTAAGTTGCATTATAAACTGGGCCTACAATAACTTGTAGGGCGGCCTAAAGCTTTCATACCTTTTTTGCATAGAATACTAAGCTATTCCAATAGCCTGATCATTTTGCCATGATTTTATAAATCATGTTTTCATGTTAAACATAGATATGGCACAGTGAATCCTTAGGATTACCTATATCTGTGGATGGCCTTAGTGACTATCTTACCTATAGGCCAGTAAGCAGTGGGGATTTATATTTGCTAATACTATGCTGGATTTAATTTTTGAAAAAAACTTTCAAAAATTAACAATAATTTGGAGGCCCCCCTACGTTGACTCTGAGGACCCCCTAGGGGTCCCAGACCCCCTGTTGAACATCTGGTCTAGAGTACATTTTCTAATATCTTCGTTGTTAAGATTCGTCTTTCTTGTATGACTTTCTCTTCAAAGTTATTATTTTTCCTCACACTGGGTTGCAAGATGGCTTAAGATTTTCTGTCTACTAAAGAACATTAGATTGTAACATCATGTATCAAGGACAGTCCACAACCATTAGAGACATTGTGTCCTGTTCCACAATGTCCAATGGAGGCCTCTTTGTCCACAACAGTTAGACGGTCAACTCATCCACTGTTCAGTACAATGGGCTGACAGATGTTCAATAACAAATTATGATAGCTCAACTGTGACAAATGTTTTTCCTGCATTACCGTGTAAATGTGTGTGACTATTGATCAGCCATCAATCACTGTTGTAGAACACCTTTATTTTAACACGTCATTTTAAGTCGTTGGGAAAAAAAAATTGGATTGGTAAAAAACAACAACACACAATTAGGAAAATAGGAAAAAAAGGATACACAAGAACATGTCTGTAAAGAGCACATATTTATACCAAATATGTACAAACCTAATCAAAACTAAACTAATATTAGCATTTTGTCTGGCAAAATGTAATCATTCCGACTGTCTAGAGTCTTGACAGTCAGAATGATTAGTTTGTTTTTCCCCCCATGAACTCTAGACCCTATAATTGACACAATGGAGGTCATGGTATATCAAAGTAAACTGGGGTATACGAGCAGCAAATCATCACAAACAATCTTTTGCTGCCATCTAGTGTTTTCTGGCTGGTAATCACAATCCTACAGGCTATACATCCTTCTCCCCATTCATGTTATGTCTGTGAAGTTTTTAATATTAAAAATCATAGATTAAGCGTGGCTTTTGTACATCAGTGAGATTAGGAAATCCATCACTAGAGTCTACATTTCAGCAGAAGCGATAAATCCTTATAACAAGTGATGGATTTGGGATGTTAGAGATGGACTTGTGAATGTCAGCTTGTTGAACAGCCTGAATGTCCTGAATATTGCCTGTCCTGAATAAATAATTGTGCCACAGTGTGGTTAGCAAGGCACCTCCATCAGAGCTGGGAAAGACTGTGGTTGTGCTGGGTAGTTCCTAGCCCCAGTTTGTGCCACTCATGTATTATCATTAGCGGAACAAACTGGGGTTAGGTAGTTCCAAGGAAAAAAGGTGTGAACCTGTATGAATATAAAGCATGTTGCTGCAGATAAAGAAGAGGCCTACTCAGGTAACTGTCCTTTGATTAATAAAAGCATTAAAATAACCTTCTTTCTCATCCTGTTTTTAAAAGCCACTCTTTGCATGTACTAATATTTCCCCAGGAAGCATCAGGAGAACCAAAAAGCAACTTTAACATGATAGAAATGTGATGTAATTTAAAAAGATGTTGTTGGCTACTTGCAGGTGGAACCTATAAACAGTGATACTAACAACATAAAGATCATGACGGACTTACGGCTCTGGTTTCATACAAAACCATCCTCTGGATCCCACTGATGATAGCCGCTGACTGAGGCATTTTTATCCCTGTATTCTCCAAACAATCCAGAAGAGACAACTGAAGAGCTGCAAAACGAACGTAACGCATTGTGAAAACCCATTACTTCACATCATAAAATACAAAAGAGATAAGGTATAAAAAAAGTTAAATCTGATACTGCTAGCTACTGTGTGCATCTTATTTTCGCCTAACGTTAGCTAAGTAGCGTTACTCACCATTTGCTAGCTAGCTGGGTTAGCCACAAATCATCCCCACACAGAATAATACGCAATAAGGCATCCCCTCTGGTAGTCTAAATAAGTTCTTTGAACGTTTTTAATTCATTAATTGTGTATGTAGCTTGCACAAGTATTTACGGCTAACACTAATTGCAACATGACTTTGTTTTAGTCAGGTGACTGTCATGAAAGATCTCATGTCAACTGATACGGTGGCTCACAGAGTCCAAATCTCGAAGGGCTGAAAATGCGATTAATAATAGACGCACGTTTTTGCCTTTGCGTCTTTTCACCATAAACTGTAAGCTTTGTTTAAAAAAAAAAATAATATATATATATATATATATATATATATATATATATATATTATATTTTATTTATTTAAAGAACACAAAAATATCAACAGTATGTACACACAAATCCCGGCCATAAGAAATTGATCAAACACATCTTAATTACCTTCTTATTTTTTAAGGTTTCTACAGTGTTGCCATATGCAGTTATTGATAAAAAAATGTCCAAAGTTTGGTTTGTAGTCTGCCCATTTCTTCTTGTGAATGTGGAATTTCCCCAATAATAAAATTAACTGTACAAAAAAATCTAACCCATCTTTTTCTATCTCATTACCTTCAAAACATATGAGACTGTCTTTATTCTGAAAGTGAAGTGTTTGCCCAGTTTTCCTTTTAAGCATCAACCGTGTGCTATAATGTTACAGTGATAAAACAGATGACAGATTATTTTTTCTTCTAGCTAGTTCACAGAAAGTGCAAGACAATTCAATACCAAGTCTAAATCGCTAATGTAGTGTAGCCTACTCTCTACTTGAAAATACCATAGACTGTATATTAGTATATTAATATTAACAGTCTATGGAGAATACACACACCTCTTAACCTTATACAGTCTCTTATAACGCGGCTTCTATCTTTCGAGCCATAAGTAAAACTACCACCCTTTGTTTGTGAGTTGCTATGGTGACAGTATACGTGACTGCTAACCTTGGATAGCTAACGTTAGGTTACGTGTTATCCTAGTCAACAAACGATGATAACAGTTTAAACGGGGAAAAGATAGGGGGAAAAAGGATATAAGAATGACCCAAACTAACGGTAAGAACATTTCCGTTGAAATATGACAGAAATGAACGTTACCTAGTCAACTTTTATATCGGCAATTTTATAAGAAACGGCCGAATAGGTAAATCGTCAGATTAACATTAACGTTACAAGCAACTGACAGATACCCTCTGTTTATGACTTTTGATTCTCTCTGTTCATTGATATGTAATATACGCTTAAGTGGACCGGTTAGTGGACAACCTAATAGAAGATGATGCTGAGAGAGAGAGTCTTCTTGCCAAACCCACCTGCTTCATTATAGTTGGAAGACCGGTAAGCACACACACACACACACACACACACACACACACATAATAAGACACAATCAGAAATGGATACAAGGTATCTACACACACACACATCCATATGGTCTTCCTCGGGTAAAGGTGAAGATGTAAGAGAACACATCTGCATGTAAACAACAATTGAACCACATAACATCAAAACACTGGCATTTATTATCTTCTACGTTCCATGTCATATAACCCAATGACATGACATTTTTTGTGACAGGGTGTTGGCAAATCCACCTTGGCCAAAAACATTGCAGAGTCCTGGAAGTGTATCTTAATTGATGGTAAGTTCAATTTGCTGTATTTCTGGTCATTGTACCAACATAATATATACATATATATTTATCATCTTTTATAATATTTCAGATACAGATCTGCTCAACACACATATTAAAAATAAAACAAAGCAAGGTGTAGAGGTGAGTATAATTACATGTGTCATAGGACAGAAAGGTTAACTGTCCCTTTTTATGTCATGTGTTTTCCATACATATGTATGCATCTTTTTTATGGTGTATGAATTGCTCTGACCATTTTAGATCTTGAATATCTTATCTGAGGGAAGAAGTATACCAGAAGAAATGGTGCTCCAGCTGATTCTTGCCAGGCTAAACTCACACCATGTGGAGCACTACGGTAAATTGTAATTATCATTCAAAACACCACTATGTGAGCAAGCCACTGCTTGCACTTGATAACACATGTGTTGTAATGCAGGGTATGTACTGAGCTGCCTACCGTTCCTGTCAGAAGAGTGTCTGAAGATGCAAGAGCAGCTTGAGCTGATCAAAAACTTCAAACTAACACCTGATTTCATCATCAACATCAAGGTTATCCACATGCCCTCTATTTAGAGTTGTGCATGTCATCAAGCAGCAATTAATTCAAGCTATGAAATATCTTTTATTTTAGCAATGGAAGTATTTGGAAGTTGAAAGTTCATATTCTGACAAAGGTTTGTACATCTGAGAACTCAACACTTCCATCTTCCACCAGTGTACAGACAAGGACCTGGTCCACCGGCTCTCAGGTCTGAAGCAGCACCCAGAGACAGGGCAGCTGTACAACAGGGATCAGTGGAAGCGTGAGGAGGTGTTTAACAAGAAGAAGGAGAACAAGGACCAGGAAGTGGAGGATGAGGATGAGGAGGAGCAGGTAAGGTTGAGAGAAAACACCTCTTGCCACTGGTTTTAACCTTTCCTGTCTTTGGTGTTAGAGTAATTTGGTTTTGAATAATAATAATATGATGATGATGATGATGATGATGATGATGATGATTATTATTATTAGTTCCTTCATTCCCCAATTTCATTATGTTGTATTATTTGGACTTTTTTCATTATAATTAAAATAATTAATTGTTTTTGTTTTTCTTTTCTTGCAGGCTGGGGGAGAAGAACTCCAAAAAGATATTATTGACCAGATGGTGTGGACACCAGAAAACTTGGCCAGAAATGCTTTTCCTAGACTCACCATGTACAAGAATACCATGCTCAGACCACTGGAGGTGAGTTACCCAGGGCTTCAAAATTTCAGAATGGCTTACACTTTAATTAAGCAGTTAAATAAACGTGTCACTCCCTACACATAATGCAGCTGTTAGTTGGGCTAATCATTTGAAATGAAGTCATCCATTTCTTACACAATATAAATTACATTTTTTGTCTTTGGATCATGTACAGCCACATGATACATTTCAAACAGCTTTGATGGGGCAATCAGGTTGATTTTTCTTACACGCCAGAGTGCAGTCAGAGATATTGCATTTGTGTAAAGGTTTGACCTTTATTTAAAAAGCCATATCATAAGACCTCATCTGAGATATACTGTAACTGCTGATAAAGAGAAGGTCTGACTAACAGCCTGATCTAAAGATCCACGTTAATATGATGTTCTAAATTATATCAGATGGGTTCAATTAATTTCCCCCTTGACAAAAGTAATATTTTTTCAGGACTACATGACAGAACACAACCCCCTCTACCTGTTGGAGTTGGATGGAAACAACACACCTGAAGAGCTGCACTTGGTACACTAGGGATAAATGAACCGTCTACAGGAAATACATGCTACAGTCTTACAAACAAGATAATAAACATTAAAATGTTGCATACCATAGATAATCATAATTGAATAGATTTTGTCACCATAGTATGTTTTTAATTTGCAGGCAATGTTAGTCTGGTGCTGGTGTGAGACAACAGTGCTATGTGTGCATGTGCGTGTGCGGGCATAAATGTGCATGTTCAACTACCTATGTATTCTGTGGGCTGACTTTATTTTGTCGATTGTTTTGTCTCTAGTCTGTAATGTCCCGTCTTGGATCCATGGCAATAAAGCGTGTCTCCATTCCAGTCCTCCTCCACCAGACTGATGAGGAAGAATTGCCAGAAGACATTGACACGGTCTGCCATTATTGACCTTATTCATATTTTATTTACAAAAAAACAGTATTCAAAACACCATACATTTAAACTATTAACACAAAGGTAAGGCTGATGCAAGAACAATTTTTTTTTAAATGATGCACTAACAGGCATTTTAAACATACTCCCTCCACTAAATCGAAAGTAGTTTAATCCTGAGTCCATCTCTTTTCCAGGAGGACCTAATGAGAGTCATGTCCTCCTCCAGGACAGTGGCTCCGGGCTTTAAATGGAGAAGGAGCCGCTGGGGCAGAACTTGTCCTGTTGCTCTGAGGGAGGGCAAGGTCATTCCTGGCAAGCCTGAATTATGTGTGGGGTGAGTGATCTTTTGTAGGCTGTGGCCAGGTGAGGAATCTATCCAATAGCTTTAAATGAGACTGGGTAAAAATGTCAACCAACTGTAATTTCACCCCCCTGCGCAGCTTCCAGGACAAATTGTACATCCTCTCATCTCAGGAGGCCTGCCAGAAATTTTTCACAAACCCCCGACGGTACTTACTTCCTCCGATGCCCAGGCCCCCTTGCAGAGTTTCCATCATAGGACCTCCACAGGCAGGGAAGAGCACTCTATGTAAGCTTCTAGCTCAACACTACAATGCATTGGTGCTTGATATGGAGGTACTGGTGCAGCCGGTTCTGGACAAGGTTGAGCAGGAGAGGGTTGACAAAATCAAAGAGGAGACAACACAAGTCGCTATAGAGAAAATCAAGATGAAGATGGAGAAGGATGTTGGACAGAATTCAGGTAAGTTGAGTTTAGTTGTTAATAATGATGATGATGATGATGATGATGATGATGATGATGACAAGGACGATGGGTTAGCTGTCTTTAGTTTATCTATGTATACTGTATCTGTCACTATCAAATAAACCATCAATAAATAAAAATGATATTCACTATCACCTGTACACTTGTATTGTATACATTGTAAGAGACAACTAAATCATGTTTGAGCTAACTGTAACACAATGTGCCATAGCTTAATAACTACTAACAAATTATATAAGTTATATCACACATCAGCCCTTTGAAATACCATGTAGTATACAGCATTATTTGACGTATACTGTCATACACAGAATTAATGTTCCGATATTTTAATTTCATCCAATGAAACCAATTCTGTAGAAGGTAAGATGTAAAAACATTCTCTTTATTCTTTCTGTCTCTGGCGCAAACACACATGCAGACAAACAGACATGGATAAATTAACCATTTTAAAATCTTTTACACGTACTGTACACATCACAAAGGGTAGTCTGGTCACGCTATGTTGTGTCCCCAGAGTTTCGGAGCTCAATGTGAGTCGAGATTATGTGGCAGCATACACTGTATTTGTGTGCAAATGTTTTCTGCTGTTCTCAGTGACAGAGGATCATCCAGAGGTACAAACCATGGTGCTCACTGCGCTGGAAGAAGCCAAACATCAGAGCACATCTCCCTTCAGCCTGTATGCTGGGGTACTGGAGAAGCGTATAAAAGAGGTATGTTATAAAATCTGAAACATGGCAGATGTATTTACACTGCAAGCTTTTTGGTTTCTAAAAAAAATGAGCATTCCCTCTACATTTTTGTTGTGACTGTTGTTGGAAATGTATTGAATGTATTTGGAGAAAAAGTATATTTAACATAAATCAGTAAATATGATTGGTAGAAAGTTAAACCAAATGAATGAACCACCATTTAGATGTATAGTACATCTATAAAGAGTTTGCAGGGGTGTTGCTCAATAATTGTGATGTTACAGATTGAAGAGGCTGACACTGGTGCAGATGTCAGAACTGGCTGGGTGCTTGACAACTTTCCCAAGAACTTTTCCCAAATGAAAGCCTTACAGCAAGCTGGAATCCTGCCAGACACTCTCTTCTGTCTCAAAGACAGTGATAGCAATCAAGGTACGAGACACAGTAACAATGCTAACAAGTTGTTGTTTTATGTAGAGTATATACTGTAGAGTCAAGTCTATATTTGAGTTCTGTCAGTGATCATGTATCATTGCACTTAAATGTGTTGAACAGTTTTGAAGAGATTGTATGAGACGAACAAGGAGAGCGTGGACGAAGCAGTGAGCAAGAGGTTGCAGGATGAACAATCTGAGAAGGAGAAACTGGTCTTGTGAGTGGAGGTGCAATGATGCTGTCAAATTGTATGGGTTGTTATATCTGGAATTGATTGTTTATGGGGCTTTTGTTCTTGTGCTTAATTTCTCTCAATTTTAGAAAGCAGAAGGAGCCAGAATCGGAGGTAGAGGCCGAGACTGCAGAGCTGCAAACAAATCTAGAGACAGTTGCTGAAGAGACCGAAGGTACCAACTGTCAGCCTAAATTCACAAAGGCTCCCTGATCCTGTAGAATTTGACCAACACTGTTTTTAAAGCATTCATTAATGTCCTTTGTAGAAAATCCTGAACAGTCTGACACCACCAGCCCTGTGCCTCCTGCCATCATCAAAAAGGAAGGTGAGACATTTTGATCACATTCTGTTGTTTCAAATCCCACACACCTTACATATTATAATGTATGTAAGCACCATAAAAGCAGCATTGAACTTAATGTTTTCCCTCCATCTCAAACTCTGGACCGCCATCTCCTTCTCATTTCTGTGTCGCCCCAGCTGTGGTACTACCTGATCATTGGGACTTGGGTTATCCAGACGGCCCAGAGATGAATGACTATAAATTGCAACTGCAACAGTTTGTGTACGAATGGGACCAAATGCAGTCCGCTTTAACTGTCCCACACTCAGTACTGAAGATTGGCGACAAAAGCCCTGAAGACCTGCTTAAACAGATGGTCCTTCACATGGAGAGTGAGTGTAACCCTTCGTGAAGTATCAATCCCAGTCTTGAATTTTGTTAACCCCACAAACCGCATGTTGGTCAGAATGGACAGTCAGGTTTCAATTACATTTATTATAACTATAATAATTACTCATAATAACTTATGACAAATGTTTTTAAATTATTGATAATAATCCAATCTGGTTTACATGCTTGATTTTTAGAACCCTTTCAGTATGTGTCCTGGGAACTGTCAGCAACAGACCTGGACAAGGAGGCGGAGGATATGGAGGCCTTAGCTGAGCTGGAGAGAGCCGAGGAAGGCAGCAGTGACAATGATGCAGCTGAGGAGGAAGAAGTCAGTTAACAAATCTTTTTTGACTTTATAAAGGACAAGTTTATAATCCTATATATAATTGAAGATACTGAAGATGGAGGCCTGTCTTACTGCTTTGTTGTCAATTAAAAATATAAACAAACCTTTATCAGCATCTCCTTCCTCTCAATGACAGCAGGGGGACGCAACAACCAAGAGAGTATTAGGCGATACCCATAATTTCTGCCCTGTGGCCTTAAAAAACCACAACGTCCTGTGGCCCTGTACGGATGAAATTGCAGCCAAGTACCGTGAGAAGACCTTCTATTTCTCGAGCCAAGCAGCCAGGGACTCTTTCCTTCAAAATCCTGCACATTTTGTTGCACAGACTGGGCCTCTCAAGGTACAAACTGACATAAGAAAAAAAGAAAAAGTCATTGTAAGTAAAGCAAAAATACCTAACAAGTTTCTTCTATCTTCTTCTGTCCAAGCCTCCTGCCCTGCGGATCTTTTTGCTTGGCACCCGAGGGTCAGGCAAGACCACTCAGGGTGAGTGGCTCGCCCAGCAGCTTGGCATTTTCCATATTCAGTTCAGGGAGCAACTCCAAATGCTCATCATGGCCAAGACAAAGGAGCATGTACCTTATTCTGATGAGGTGGAGTCTCCAGAGGAGTCTGCTGAGGACTTGGAGGCTCTGATAAAGGAAGCCAGGGGGGAGGACGAGGAGGAGATGGAGGAGAACTCCGACAACACAAATGACATGGAGGTCAGCTTCAATTAACTTTCTCTGTAGCAAGATCAAGAATTACAAGAATTACAAGAATGTTAAAGAATTATAATATTTTGACACTGAAATACTGTGCATGTGCTACTCTGTGTCTACAGCAGGAAGTGATCCTGACTGATGAGGAAACGGCTATCAAAGCATACCTGTCTGACGGAGATCCACTTACCCCAGAGATCCTGGATATGATTATCGCACCATACTGGAATCAGGAACCATACATGTAGTTGTACACACACACACACACACACACACACACACACACACACACACATACATACACACACAAGGGCAAATAAGCATACTTCATAAAATTTAAAAATGTTTTCTTTGATAAATCTTTATACATCTCTTAATCTCTCATGCTCCCTTTCTGCTTCTTTAACTTTCACTTAAAAATCCCAAACATCACATACATACCTTTCACATCCTTACACTTCTATATTTTAGACCTTATGTACCTTAATTCATTATATATGCATTGTGTGTGTCTTTTTATTGCATTTTTTTCCTCTGTGTATTTATGTACATTGCCTACATGTAGTGTTTTTGTGCACCTGACAACACAATGTATCTGTTAACCCTAACATTCTCCACCTTGTAGGTCTACAGGTTTTATTTTGGAGGGCTTCCCTCAAAATCCCGATGAGGTGCAGTACATTTTGCAGCAACAGCTTTTCCCTGATGTTGTGGTAAATTTGGTGGTGGATGTCACAGATGTTCAGAAGCGTCTGTTGCCGACATACCTGGAGAAGTGGCGTGAGCGCCACAACCGCCGTGAAGCACAACTAAACCTCCTTTATGATCTACGTAAGCAGAACCGGGTAAGCAAGTGACAACTTGGTAGAATCACTTCTCTGCTAATTTTATTCAGAATCAGAATCAGAATCAGAAAGGGCTTTATTGCCACGTACGTTTTTTACACATACAAGGAATTTGTCATGGTGTTGTTGGTGCATGTTAGCCTAGAAATCTAGACGCATCCTAGCGGCAGCAAATTTAATTTGCAGCCAGTGGGGTCTAGGCACTCTCCGTTCGCTTGCGAGCTGGGAAAAACCAAACTCTAGTCAGGCCAATCACATCATGTATAGAGTCGGTGGGCGGGCTTATGGCTGCAGCTGCTGGGAACAGCAGTCTTCTGGAAGACTTGGAGTTAAGCTTTTCTTTGAGAAAAGAACAAAGAACGGCACTGAAGTCATTTTTAAAAAAGGAAGATGTGTTCAGAGATTTGCCGACCGGATACGGCAAAAGTTTAATCTATCAACTAGCGTTGCTCTGGTTGGTTGTAGCGCTATCCTATTGCGTGCAGAGGGAATTTGAAAGACAACCGTTTATCCCGCCCCTCGGATTGAGTCCTGCCAATGCTGAGTTCCCAGACCCAACATCTTGATGTGGGTCTGGCTTGTCAGGCTAGGTGCATGTCACACATACTCTAAATATAAGAAGGATAAAAAGAATATAAACAATATAAGTATAAACATATACACATAGTATGTATTAATAAAGATAAAAATAGAATGTAAAATAAAATAATAAAATAAGTTAAACAGTCCTGACAATGTCCTGACAATATCTATAGATTGTGTGAGTACAGCTATCTCTTTGGTACAGGAGAACAACATTGCTGAGAGAAGGGCTGAACTCAAGAAGGCAGCCAAAAACAAAGTAAGCAAACTCATTATAACCACATCGTCATTCCCTCTTCATCACTGTTAATGCCTCTTCCTCCTATCTCCAACTCATCAGCTCAGATATCGTGAGGATGAAGAAGATGATGAAGAGGATGAAACTGCAGGCAACATAGAGGAAGAGATAGAGGACATGCTGGAGGAAGAGTTTCCTTTAGAAGAGGATAACAAAGACATGGAGAATAAAGAGAATGAGGAGGCGGCGTCTGAGAGGCTGGAGATGGAGATAGCAGAGCGTTATGTGACAGATGAAAACAGCCTTGTTACTGTTATGGTACAAAGACACAAAACCCAATGAAGGCAATTAACTAGCCAGACATACGTATTTGCTTCCCTCACCCATTTCTGCTATTATTAAATATTTGCTTCAAGGACAGTCAGGAGAGTAATATAATCTATATAAGATTCACTACAATAGTCTAAGCCATAACAAACAAGGTAATACTTGAAACAAATTGTCATCATTAGACGTTACGACTCTGATAGATACTTACAAACATTTTACATTCTGACATCCTTTGACTTTACAGAGACACAAGTTGGTCCTAAGATAAACCTAATATTGACTTTATGTGCTCTGCATAATGTATGTTTACATATTGTGCTTTACTAATGCTCATAAATTCTGCTTTGTGCTGTTCTATCATCAGGAGCTCCTGAGTGAACTAAACATACCCAAAGTGTCAATCAGTGCATCTCGCAAGCTCCGGATTGTTCAGCAGAAGCTGCTCCAGAAAGTCCAGCCCCTGCTGACCAACAGGGAGTCACTCTTCCAAAAATGCCAACCCATCTCATACAGCCTGGCACATAAGCTGCTGCTCTCCTCTTATAAGTTCCACAGCGCTTTTGGCTGCTGGGACCCCATAAAGGTAGGCGTCATTTAGGAATGGCCACGGTGTCTTTTTTAGCATCTGGGGGATGAGGCCACGATTTGTATTATAAATTACCAATAACTAGTACACCTTTACTCTTTTGTCCTGACATGTTAATCAGCAGAACTCTGTGAAATGTCCCCCTTCTACAGCACTACAAAGAGAGAGATTTGATCCAGCCTCTGCAGTGGCCCTTCAATACCACATATCCCCTAATCTTCCATCAGTTTATCTACTTTTTTGCAACTAAGGAGAACCGTAACACATTTATGCTGAACCCCTTGAAGTACCTTAGGCAGCCAAAGCCCACCCCGTCCCTTCCTGTTAAAATAGCTGTTGTTGGACCACCCAAATCTGGAAAAACCACTGGTAAGCTTTTTTTTTACACTTTTTCCAACGATTATCTCTCTCTTCTTTCTATTATTCACATTCTGCATTTCTCTCACTTTGCTTTAACTCTCCAGTGGCACAGATGTTTGCTCAGAAATATGGCTTGGCCTGTCTGTCCATTGGCGGCGCTATGCGTACAGTGCTTAACAATCACGAGCACACTGATCTGGCTGTCCAGATGAAAAAGCATCTCTCCCAGGGACTCGTTGTACCTGATGAACTGGCCATTCAGTGTCTGGAGGTGGCACTCATGAGCTCGATCTGCGGCACTCGAGGGTAAGCTGGGGTGTGTGTGTTCCGTATAGAGTTATTAAAACTCAAGGCTTGAAAATATCCTAACTTTTACTTTGAAATAACTTTTTTGCTTTTTTTGTTTCAAGACAAAGACTTTTTTCTTATTCTAGTCTCGCTTTGCCAGACCTTCCTCCACAGCGCTGTGGAGGAGGGTCCGGCTAGTCCACACAGCATTCCGGGATAGGAGAAAAATGTGCTCTGGTTTATTGGCATTTCTTTAACCCAATCATAATCCTCAGAAGCACCGGGCAGAGCCACGGTGCCGCTGCAAAATAGCCTCGGGAAGGAACTTAAATTATTTTATTATTATTTTATTTAGTTTTTAACATGTGTACGTTCAAAAGTTGTTTCAGTCGTGCAACAGAAAACTCAGATTGGACAGATAGTCTAGCTAGCTGTCTGGATTAACCCTGCAGAGATCTGAGGAGCAGTTAACCATAGTCCTCATAAATCCACCAGAGTTTAAAATTCCAACACAAAGAAAGCGTAAAGTAATGGACATCCGGCCGGAAAGATTGAAATCCGGCGGAATTTCCAGTGGCAACGGAGCAATCCTGGAAGTGGAGCGTCTTGGATATAAACTATTCTTACTCTGACTGTCAAGACATCTGCACATGTTGTACTTATTCCTACTTGAGGGTGTTATCCCAGGTACGTGTTGGATGGCTTTCCGAAGACACTTAAGCAGACAGAGCTGATGGGGTCTCGGAGCATCATCCCCATGATAGTAGTAGAGCTGGAGCTGGCCACAGTGGAGGTGCTTACCAGAGGTCTCCTGGACAAGATGAAGCCCAACAAGTGAGAGAACACACATCGATAGCAACTATAAATACACATCATATCACAAGTCTGAGAGCTGTTTAAAATCACAAACTGTCAAAGTTAATGTAATAAATGTCCTGCCCCCCTCTCCTCCTACTGCAGCCCTCACCTGATGCACGACAGCTCAGAGATCCTCCACATTCGTAACTCTTGTTATAAGCAGGAGATGGAGCATGTGAGGCAACACTTCCAACAACAATATCAGAACTGGATCCTCCTTGATGGCTTGAAAAGCAAATGGTGGATCTGGAACAGCAGTATAAAGGAGGTCAGCATCAGCATGAAATATATCCACAGCTACCTGGACAGGACGCGCAACAGTAAGTACTAGAAGCTTTTCCAGACATCAGCTCAGATAGGTTTTTTTTTTTTTTTTTTTTACACCAAAGTAAAACATGCCAAATACCGTATTCATTGAAAACTTGCCTTACTCGTCATCTTAAGATGACATTAGTTCAGACTCCCCATGCTTTTTCATTTTGCAGGGCAAGCAGCATGCATCAACAGAATGTGCATCACACCCAAGGAACTGCAGTATCGGCTTGGAGAGTTTGGACAGTACTGCCCTGTCTGCCTGGCTCTACATCTCCACCTGGTGGACTGCTCAGAAAGTGCAGCCTTAACTCATGCAGCTGAGTACAGGGGACACTATTATAAGATGTGTGGCGAAGACCATTTAGAGGTCAGTGTACTGGAGCACATAGATGGTTAAATGCACAAATGAGTATGGAAAAGCATTCGAGCCAAATTAAGGAGATTTTCTCCTTTTCAAATTCTGTGCACGATTTCTGTAACTACCCAGTGGATTTTATTTATGTATGATACTATGAAAGCATGCAGGATAAACAATATACACACATTTTTAGTTACATTTATAATAACATATTTAACATGCAAATAGATTAACTGTGACTGAAAGAAAAAATGTTTTTATGTTGCTCTCTCAACCACAGCGGTTCCTGACTACTCCCGATCAGTTTGTGACTCCTGGCTGCCCACACGCTCTCCCACAACCCCAGCTGCTGCCCAGAAAGCTCACTGAGGTCCAGGTAAAGAACAAGTTCCCACAGCAAGTTGAGATGAAGGGCTTCTGCCCGGTCACCTATCTGGATGGAAAGCAAAGGTACACTATTCACTACACTGTTTGAATACATGATTGGCATTCGTTTAATAATTAATTGATTAATAGAGATTTTAATTTATCAGTGGGAAATTACAAGTTATTATACTTATCAATTTTGGTCCCTGGCCCAATTCACTAGATTAAAGATACCTTTGAAACTGCATTTTGAAAAGCACGTAATTATTAAAAACAAATGTCACACTACAACATACCAACAAATAGAACATGTCAAAAGGGCTTTATTTGTGTCAAATTTCTTATTACTGCCTACAACTCTTTATCATATTAGGTAGTTCTCTAGTCATAGGTTTATTTGTCCTCAGGTATGAAGCCCTGGTTCGAGGAAAGATGGAATATGCAGTGGAATACAGAGAACGCATCTACATTCTTGAGACAAAGCAGAAACAGGACAAGTTTTTGAGGTGTGGAGCTATCTCTTTGTATATTTCTGAAATGTTTTTCAGTTGGATTTCTTTTCACAAGGATTATTCAGTTGTGCATAGTATTTGGAAGTCTTCCCAGTACTTTCAATAAAGTTTTATTTGGCTATTGAGTGAAAGTTGGTGTTGATATATCTTTCAAGGATTCCTGAAACCTACTGGGACCAGAAGCTGCCCAGTAAAGTTCCTCCTCTTTGTGAACCTGTACCCCTCACCTCCCTTCCAACATTGGGCTACCTGGAGCAGGTCTTGCACGCACACACACAGTACTGTAACTGTCTGCAGAGATTTTATGTTAACTTTTGATATAGGTATGTTTCTGAATCCTCTTCAACATCTGCCCTGTTTTGAGTTGTATGTATTTTTTAGGGTGTGGCAGTATCAGTCATCAAGGCCATGACAGCTGTTGGGTGTCTCAAACCAAAGTATCCCTTCCTCAGTATACAAAGATCTTCACTCCTCTATGTGGCATTCTATCTGAAAGGTAAAGCAAGATGTTAAGGTTGCCTTAGGTCACAATAAACATCACATGTGAATTGCTTAAACTCAATGATTATGTTAACATAATTTACAGCTTTCAACCACAACAGCACAGACTACACCCGCCAGAAGTACAAAAAGAAGCTGGCGTTGTTTGAAGAGAACTGTGCGCTCATTCCCTACCTGAGCTTAACAATGACAGGGAACTACAGGCCTCCCTGTGAACGTCCCATTGACTTTGAGTTCAAACTCAATAGGTTCCTGGCCTTGGGAGACTTGCCAGGTGCCAACAGTGTGCTGTAGCTATTTTTAAAGCCCGACCACTGTCTGCTATTTCATGTTGTGTGAAGAACTGTGCGACAACAAAATTTGAAAGCAATCTGCTTTATTTTTTCAAAAGCATGTAATAAGGCATTCTTCACTGTCAGGGCTGGAAAATGTGTTTTGCTTGGGTCATTAACCTTGCTTCTATGTAGCTTGTATACTAGACACTGCACTTTCATTTTCTTTGTTTGGTTGTCAAAGAGAATATAGCTGTAATTATGTGATCATAACTGCAAGCTTTTATCTTAACTGGGAGGCTTAAGTTTAATTTTTAGACCTATGACCTTTCAGTGAATAAATAAATAAATAAAGTACACAATTCAGTTGTTGAATGTTTTCTGATATCTAAATGGAGATATGCAATAACATAGAACATATAGAGTATTAAAATAGCCCACATACTGAGCAAATTAATATTTTCAGGATAAGTTATAGCATGAGTGACAACAGAGATTTCTTTTGTTTTAAGTTTCACAGTTTTTTTCAATAATGAATCTATTAAATCAATTTGATTTAGGCTGATTAATGCCATGTTGAAAACAATTGTGGTTTACTTTTTAACTCAACCACAGTGAAACTAGGGCTGGATGATATGGAGAAAATCAGACATCACGACATTCTTGACCAAATACCTCTATCGCAAAGATATTCTAGGGTTGAGAATTTGTTCAGTTGGTGTGTGTGGTTAAAGGCAAATATTTGAACAGCTAGAACAGTCTGGTAAGTTCAGAAAATTACATCACTTTACTGTAATGTAGCCTTTAAAAACAGGAAAAGACAACACTTACCATGTAACAATATTCAAAATCTAAGACAATATAGTCTCATATCACAATATTGATGTAATATTGATATATTGCCCAGCCCTAAATAAAACTATTACAGTACCATAAGAACACAGAGTTTTGTGTTCATTAAATATTAACAGTGGAAGTGCATTCCAATGGACCGCCTTGTGTGAAGGATTTGGCACAGAGCCCTTAAAGGTGCAAATCCTTCCTCCTCACAAGACTGACCTTAATAAGGTTTCAAATTGAATGTTTCAACACAGATCCAAATCAAAATGACTTATCCAGTGAATAATGAGCTGAGGAAAAAAGCATGATTGTGTTTACTGTGTTCTGTCACAGTGTGGTAAAAAAGAACAAAGAACTTTAATTATGACGACCAGTTAGAGACAGACTTGAGGAGGAAAATGTCCTGAAATTTGCTTGCATGCATATAAAACATCGTTACATTTGTCTCTTAACTTGTTTGGTTTAATGAATATAAAAAAAAATCTTACAATGACATCATCTCCTTCAATGTGCCAGTTGTCAAGCCATTTAACAGTTATTTTGGCAGTGGATATACAAATACAAATACTTCCCCATCTTTGCAGTACCCTCGATGCATCAGTGCTTAAAACATTTTGTTGGTACTTGCATTCAGTGTTGTAGAACAAAACATTTAACACACTGCCTACTAAACAGAACTTTGAAAAATTTGTATTTCAATCACTGACAGAACTTGTCCTAAAAACCGAACCACTCTTGAACCCTTAAACATAACTGATGGAGGTTATGGCACCTGCTACTGGTCTCATCAACTTATTTGATGTTAAATTACCAGCTAGCAATACTACTGGTCCTCATCTTGACTTCTTTGTGGGTTGTTGCCACGGTCTGGATCTTTGAGACGGAGGATACTGATGTTTTTACTCTCTGGAAGAGAGCTGAAACAAAAAGAAGAAAAGCAACAAAGGTGACAATGTGATCGTGCCTTTGAGGTTAAGGCTGAGGTTGGCTGGCGGTCTTTCCCAGGGAACCTAAGCAGCAAACTACAATCAGATGGCCTTTACTCCTGAATGGATTACTTCATCATAGCATTAACTAAGTGAATATATAGTAACAAAGTCAATAAATCACATCTGGGGGGTCAAACTGCTTTGACATACAAATATATAAACAAAGATGTATCAGTGATTACCTCATGCTCTGTGGGGTGAGGAAGATGAACTGTCTGAAGCGCTGACCGGCAGCCACCTTCAGCATCATGTCCATTGATATCCTCCTATTCACCATGTCCTAATTGAACAAAACAAAACATGAGATGTCTTTTAATAAATAAGGCTAAAGATGGTGAGACAATTTATGTAATGTCAAAAACCTCACTGAACTTTCTCCAAACTTCCTCTTCTCCCTCTAATGCCTATTCAATGTTATGAAGCTAGAGATTATCTTGAGGCGTGTCACGATTCTCCAAATCCATGATTCAATTTGACTTTCGTTTTTATATTTTCACGATTCGATAAAAAAAAAAAATATAAAAAATATAAACAAAAAATAATAATATAAATAATGTAGCAGTTTCGCCAGTTTCACAATAATATGGCAGAAGGGTAGGCTACTTGACAATAGTTTGAGTTTTTCAGAGTTTACATTGCACTTGAATGAGTTTAACGCGGTGCACCTGAACGCACCATTAAGTCCTGTAGGAGCCCACATATTTTATCATTCATTGTTTGTTTACATAACACATGGGAAAGGCAAAATGTTGCCACACCATAACTTGCAGATTTTCCAGTTCTGTTGTTTCTCCGTCATCCCCGACTCAGGCAGTGGCCATGGTGTCTTGAAATGTGCAGCTGCAGGCTACCAGTAAGCTAACATTATGCTGTGTCTTTAGCTGTATGCTAACGACCGTTAAGTCTGTGTGTTTTTTTTTTCCTTCCTTTGGACGTCCCAAGTAGACGTGGGTGGAGAGAGAGGGAAAAAAAATACAGGGGGATCACCCATCCTGCTTTTGATTTTAATAATCAAAATTGAAAGCTTATTTCGATCAATTTCCAATTTAGAATCAAAATCGTGACACCCCTAATTATCTCAATATGCAATTAAGGCAGTGTACACTCTTATCCAGACAAACTTGCAATATCAAGAAAAACGGTATCTTATTACCATGTAAACATCAAATTCGTCAAGACAGCGGAAAGGCGCCTCTGTAATGGCCCAAAGAGAGAGAACAAAGCAAACAGTGGAGAAGGAGCGCTCGCCTCCGGACAGAGAGCGCATGTCACTCAAGTCAGCCTTGTTTCCTTGGCCTGGCTGCACCTACAGACGAGTGGAGGAGAAATCTTTATTTATACAACCTGGCTAAAAAGCTGTAGCCGTCATGTCTCACGTTTTTATGAGTAATAACAATCAGTGAAAAAATTAAACATGTTCTCATTTAGACTTTAACCTTGCAGCTACACTGTTTAGTCCATTTTCTAATAGACTACATGCTGCAAAGCCAACGGCTGCTTCTCAGAGTTAATCTGAAAAAAACTCATGTCCTACAGTTCACAGGTGTTACACTGAAGAACACTTTAGTGTACATTTTTAACGGGAAAATGAGGCTAAAGAATTGCCTGACTGTTGATTCAAATATTCTTCTTACTGAGATGGAGAGGGTTTCATTCTTGTGGTCAAAGGTCATACTTCCAGTGTAGCGTCTCTGGGCCAGCATGCTATCAAAGTAGTATTTACAGCGGGCGGAGAGTAACCTAATAGATGCAGAGAAAAGAAATCAAATGAACAAGGAAGGACAGCAGAATGGTAATAAATCAAGAGACAGGTCTCACAATTTACAGGTTTCTTTTTTGATTTTGCTAATCCATTAGCTTGAAGAGAAATATAACTAAATAAATCAATTACAGATTTTTTTTTTTTTAATTAAAGAGTTTCACCAACTTACTTCTTGAGCTCAGCGTAAACCTGGAGTCTGTGGTTCATAACATTACTGAGACTTTTGATGAAGCTGGTGAGGTTCTTCATTTGCTGTGCCATGTTCTTGTAGTTCTCTAGAGCCTCATTATACTGCCTAGACATGGGAAAGAAAGACAAGTGGATGAAAGGTAAGACAGAGGAAGGTTAACATATCAAAGCTAATTCATTTCATGTTAAACATTTCATAATGGAAATTAACTTAAAAAAAAAAATTGCTTACACTTATTACTTTATCATCTGGATAAATACCAGGGCTTATTAAGTCACATACCTCACAACCTCCTCACGGTCCCCCTGTTGTTCCTGCTGGGTAGTGATCTTAACCTTGAGCCGGTTGATCTCACTGTCCAGACTCCTGGCTGTCCGTCGTACTTCCAGACGCTCTGGACAGATTTCTGTGGCCTTGGCCACAGATGTCTGAACCGCAGTGTGACAGAAATCATCAATTACTGACATTCAATGCTGGTGAAACTACAATGTACACAATCTATTTAGTTCGTAATTTAATGGCTATTTGACCTCAGAATAACAAGGTCTGAAATGCTTAAAAAGAACCAAAAATAAATCATTGCTTTGCTGGAATATTGCAAGTGCTGTGCAGCTCCCCATTTGATTTAAAAAGCAAAAAAGCTAAATAAAATGATAAGAAATTGTTCAACTTGTGATTAAAATTTTTAAAGTTAGTCATGACCCCCTGTGATAAACACCTCAGTCTTAACTTTCCCCGTGTATCTCTGTTTGGCGTACCTGAAGTTCCTGCTCCTTGCTTTCCAGATTGGCTTGCAGTGTCTGTATGTTGCGGAGATGGGCACTGCGTTTCTCCTCATAGTGTTTCTTGTGATGCTTGCACTTCATCACCTCCTGATCAGCCTTACTCAGCTCCTCCTGTAGTATGATAAAAGGACAAGCACACAAAGAGTAACCACAGGAACTTCACCCAGCAGTCAGGGGATGCTGGCTTCTGCAGGCAGCTGAGACTGCGCTGAGAATAATCAGCCAGATGAAGTTTGGTCTTATGCTCTACGACGCTCGAATGTAACCCTAGGTTAAGACCTTCATGTAACTGAGTAATAATTTAAAGGTCATTCTTATGTTAACACAAACATTTTATAAGTTTGACATGTTGGGATTTGGGAATTCCACAAGTAGAATAGTTAGGTTTTCTAAAATGGAAATGACAAGACATTGACAAGAGTTGGAATACAGCATTACCTTGATTGGGTCGGCATCCTCAGCGACTGTGTTGATCTGCTCTTTGTGCTGCTTGTACTCCTGCTCTGCCTTCTCATAGGAGGCCTTCAGCTCAGCCGTCTTAGTTCGTGCCTCATCGTACTCAGCACGCTTGGATGAGATCTTAGTAACAATCTCCTGAAGATCTTCCTCCTGTATTAGAGTGGTGACAACCGCATTTCACATGGAGCGTCTATGCTGATTGCAAAAATATGACTGACTTGAATGTGAATTCTTTGGAGATCATCCATTTATTGTGAGTCAACATTCCACATTTTCTTTGCCATTTGTATCTACTGAGATGAGCACAATTTAAGTCCATTAGGTCTGATTATTGTTCTGTATTGATATGTCTGTACAAACCAGGGGACTGAGATCCTCTGACTGAGACTCTTCCACATTTTGTAGGTCTGTCAGCTCCAGCTGTAGCTTTGTGATCTTGTCCTGGAACAAATACACAAACAGCATGAGCATATTCATAAAATATACCTGAGTAAAATACTAGAAATTTGATTTGGAAATTATTTTTTTAATTAAGCAGTATTATTTTTTTCAGACTGAAAGGTATATTCTATATTTATGCATCTATTTGAAATATCAACATATTTTCCAGGTTAAAAAACAGTAATTAACGGAAACACTGCTATGAGGGTTTCTGAACAATATTTGTCATTGTTTTGTTAATTGATTTCCAATTATAAACATACATAGGCTAGGAATAGAATGGTTCAAGTAAAAACAACTAGTCACAGTTTGGTGGCATGTATGTATTGTTTGGTTCCTTTTAGCCTCACAGATTTCAGTCAAAAAGGATTTTGCAGTAAAAAACTTTGCGCCATATTGAAACCTCTGTTGGCACGGATGAGGTGCCGAGTGCAGCGGTCAGTCAGCCTCTGTTTGCTTTATAAGCAGCGGGCTCTGGGTCCAGAAGACGTGATGATGATGATGATAATTATGTTTTCTCCAGATTACATACTACATTTCTGGTATCATGATGACCGTAGTTGCCACTACTGTTGTGTTGTTTTTTTTACCGTGGTAACGACTTTGGTATTGAGTATTGTGTACTTTTGGTGGTATCGTTACCGACTACACTATACTAGATCTTCGGTATCGTGACATCCCTAGTATGAACTATCAATTTCCCTGTCTGATACTCAGAAAAGATAAGGAATTATCATTAGACATTAAATCATTTTCAAATAAGAGTAACAGGTGTTTGTGAGAGGTAAAAGTGTTACTTTGGTAGTCCTCTGCTCTATGTGGGTTCTTCTCAGCAGCCCATCGTTCTGTTTGACGTCTTCATCTAACTTTTTCATCTGCAGCTGGAAGCGATTTGCCTGAGCTTTCTGGTTCTCCATCTCCTTCTGCAAGTGCCTAAAAGTGAAAGATAGGAACCAAGAGACAGACAAGGTATTAAGATAGAAGCGTATACAACTACTCCCTGTTGTGACATGTACAGTGTGTATATCCTAATTATTGTAGCTAAGCAAGTCCATCACACACACACACACACACACACACACACACACACACACACACACACACACACACACACACACACACACACACACACACACACACACACACACACACACACACACACACACACACACACACACACACACACACACACACACACACACACACACACACACACACACACACTAAAACAAGACAAGATTTCCACACACCTGATCTCCTCCTCAACATCTCCCGAGAGGTAGTTGGCTCTGGTCTGCTCAGCGGTGTAACTACGGTTATTAAAGATTTGATCTCCCTCCTTGGAAAAGGCCTGGTTACAGTTCCGAGGAGGGTTTTTCCCTTGCATCAGTCTTCGAGCCTCTGTTCGATTCTACACAACCACACATGCACACAAAAAAAAAAATGCATTAAATCTTCTGTTGTGTTTTGCTGTGCATCTCCTGTGTTTTACAACTTCCATCAAAGGTGCTAAATATGAACCCAGGTTATAAGTGTTATGACTGTAGATGAACTAACCGAGCTACAGAGTTGATTTGATTGGTGTGATCAGATGTTAAAAGTTGCATTCAAAGAGCTAACTCAGTCTGCTATAAACTTTTAGCACATACATATCTAAAATAGCTTCATATACTACATTGGTATGCCATATACCATAGTACATCATGGTATGTTGTATTACATTAGGGCTGCACGATATGACCTAAAATCAAAATCACGGATAATTGCACTTTTTACTTCGATTACGATAAATGAACGATAATTTAAAAAATTTGTGATTCGACGACGGACACGTTTTATAAATTTTTTGTATAAAAGTTTTAAAAATACGTCTTTTGCATAATAAAAATGTAAATAGGCTATACAATCTATATCTTAACTGCTAATTAACTTGTTAGTCCTAACTTTGAACCAGCAAGTTGCATTTTAAGCGCCTCTTTTTTCTGCTTGTGGAGAGCTACGCGACACATGAAACTATATTGATGAGGACCGGCAAGTTAAATCGGCCGTCCAAGAGTATACCAGGCAGACACACAGCTGACAACCTGCAGGTGGAGGCGCTGGAGACAGGCTCGGACATACACGCTGCGGGCCGCTGTGGACTTGTGTCAGTCCCGCAAGCGGTTTCAGGAAAGTGGCTGCATGTGTCCGACAATCCACAAAACATCAACACCAGTACAAGCCTACAGCTGTCCGCGGACACAGAGTTCAGAAAGTGTGTCAGAGCCTCCCGGACGGGTGAACTGAGACTCTGTTTCCTGCTTGTCAGTCAACGGTTAATGATCGGTTAACATTTAATTTCATTGTGCTTTCTTTTGGAAGGCTGGCTGCCAAAAATTGCCACTTACTAGCTAATTAATTAGCCTGAGTTACACGCTAGCTATCAGTAAACAGAAGGTAGTGGCTGGTGTCTGGTGTGTGCGCCAGTGTTTGTGTGTGTGCGTGTCGGCCTGCCCCCGCATTTGGCGAGTGTTAATTTCGGACCCTGCACACGCGGTAGAATGTTTTAAAGGGGTGATTGAATGATTATATAGGGTATTTCACACTGTTCCTTAAGGTCTCCTAATAGAGTATGTAACATTGGTTGGGCTGAAAATTGCCCAAATGCTATTTTATTAGGCCCTTAACTACCCTGTGAATATGGCTCTATTTGGAACAAGAGCTTTTCTTCCAAATATGGTATGCTCATGAATATTTAGATGAGCTACGCGCTGATTGGTTTGAGCGAACCACATAGAAACACATTGGAGACGAGACAGCAGGTCTCATATTTCAGACACTGCAAAGTTATACATTGTTTGTCGGGCTATTTCGTTATTAAATTCACTTCTGAGACTTTTTTATGCGAGAAAGCAACTATATAAAGCTCAAATATGGGCCGTTTTACGAAAATTGATGGCTAATTGCAAATTTGGTAAGACGTGTCGGACTTTAGGAGCTCCACACAGTCTGACGAGAAAACAGCAACCTCCATACCCAGTGAAAGTCACCGTTTCTCGGCATAACTAGAGTATATTTACAGTTTGAATTTCGTCACGCCACTTATATAACATCTACCCCAAGGTCTTATAAAGCTAACAATGGTGTCCAATTTCAATTTAATGCATTTTTGTGAACATTAGGGATTTCGTTAGCTGCTACTGTCCCTTCAATCCTATGGGTAAAGATTGCGGCTAGCTGCAGGCCCTGGAGCTCCATCAGGGCCTCGGCATTTTGTAGTCCAGTAACCCAGAAACGGTCACTTTGCACGGGTATGGAGCGCCGTGGGCTTCCCTTCGTGACGGAGATCCAGCTAGCTCACAGCGAACCGGAGTCTATGAAGTAGGGCAGTGGTTCCCAACCTTTTTTCCTTGGCGCCCCCTCCCACTTATGTCTAAGAAAAGCTGAGCCCCCCTCCCGAAACCGAAGTTGAGGTAACTCTCGAGATAGAGCCTTACTTTCTTTTTTGATACAGAGCAGTTATCAGCACTTTTACGTTTCTCCACCATGTTTCGTTCATAAAATAGTGATGCCATGGTGGGATGATAGCAGCTAGCAGCTAGCAACTAGCAGCTAGCAGCTGACCCGATGACAGCTAGCAGCTAGCAGCTGACCTGATGACAGCAAGGTCCCAGGTTAAGAGGTCCCGGAGGTTTGACCTACTAAGTAGCCTGCCTACAATTTTAAGCGAGAACAAAAATATATAGTTTTTATACAGACTTTTGTATACATTATATATTCTAGTGTATTATCATAATTTGTTTAACATGTGCAAATATTTTTTTTTTTACCTCAACCTCAAACCAGATAAAGACTTGCGCCCCCCCCTGTGATCTTTGCCGCCCCCCTAAGGGGTCCCTGGACCCCAGGTTGGGAACCACTGAAGTAGGGCACGCCGGGCGGCGAGGCAGCACCGGCCGCTGTCACGTAGCCTGCTGAGCTCCTGCTGAACTCCGACACACAGTCGGACAAAATTTGCAATTAGCCATCAATTTTCGTAAAACGGCCCATATTTGACCTCTACATAGTTGATTTCTCGCATAAAAAAGTCTCAGAAGTGAATTTAGTAATTAAATAGTGGACCTCTGGAGATCTGCATGACCTAGCTAGATTCAGAAGACTAAGCTGACCTCAGGTCAGTGGTGTAGCCTATGCAAATGTTGGGGCGTGACAAAGACTAGGAGTTGGGATGCTTACGTCAACTTTTAGCTTTGTTCAGATTCGCCCGTTTTCAGCAGCAGTTTCAAAATGTGAGATTTGCAGAAGAAAGGGGTGTCAATGGGATTTTGAGCTTCTATGTATGTCCTATTTACCCTCCAAACTGTCGTTATTCAACTATGACAAGGTAAAATCGGTTTTGCATTCTATCACCCCTTTAAAGTAGAAAGTAGGGCTATCAACAGAAATAAATAATCTAAATTATCGCCATGGGAAAAATACGTCGATAATAGCTTCAGAATTTCAACGTTGATACATTTTCGATTAATCGTCCAGCCCTATATGACATCATACTAGGGGTGGGGGGTTAGATGCATCGTGATTCCCTCTTGAAAGATTATGTCTCAATGCAGATAAGTCAATAATTGATGTGAAGCAACTGATTACCTTAATGAGTAGAATGCTCTCTATACCCCTCTGATCAATCAGGCAGTTGGCCACAACTGGGTCCTCAATTTCTAAAGCTTGAAGCACGGACGGGTATTCAGGGTGATTCACACCCCTGACACAAAGACAAAACCAAATAAGACCATTTGAATGAATAAAAGTGAATAAAAGTTAAATGTTAAATAAAAGTGATAATTCTTACAACGTGTCCTTTACGTAAAACAGACTCAAAACCACCTGTTGTTGACTTGATGTCAATCAATATGTACTCCAATCAAATTCTGTATGCGTTACAAAGTGTAATGTTACATAGTGTAATGTTACATAGTGAAAACATTTTATTACTGGAGTACATTGGAACTAACATTAATTTAAGCTGACCAATGCTATTGTTCCCGTTTATTTTTTCCAGGCAGTGAACAACTAATATGGAGTCATGCGTTTAATAAGTGTTTTTGTGAATATTATACATGACCTCACCTCGATCTTGTATCATGGACACTTGGGAGAAACTGGCTGGTGATGATGGCAGGTCTACGGCCAGTTGGGAACACTTTGGCCATGAGGCCCTGCAGCACCCTCTCATCCTCGTGGTTATCACAAGTGAAGGCCTGCAGCTGGCCTTTAAGACATACTTCTACGGACAGGGCCAGCTCTGGGTCCTTCAGGCTAATAAGGTGACCTGTAGAAGGGAAGGAAATGTAAAAAGAGAAGGCCCGTTAGTAGAAGGACAGAAAAAAGGGTTAAATGGGGGTTAACATATCACTTTATAAAAGTGATCAAACCTGGCTTTAACATGGGTCCAATATTGCCCAGCTTTTAATGAAAGTAAGAACACATCTTATTACATATTTATTTTATTATACTGCCAGGCAAAGTGTATTGTAACTGGGTGTTTCATATGCTCATTATGCATCCATATGGTCAAAATTAAATGATTTAATAATAATGTAATAACTATAACAATAACTTATTTCACTAGTAAATTGCTGTTGAACGACAAAAACAACCACCAGATGGGAAAAGGGCATTTAACAATAACTTTGAATGCACCACGAGGCTGTAGGTTACCAGTTTCATTGAACGCACGTCTGTGTTTTTCTGACAACGGCTGCTGCAGACTGTTAATCCCGGTGTTGAATCCTCTACAGGGAAATACAGTCACACTTTACACCGTTTAGCGTTAGCTGTCAGCATTTTACCCATTGTGTTTAATCCAGCTACTAGCTAGCGGTAGGCTAACGTTAGCTGCTGTCGAGTATAGTGTTAACTAGCGTCACATGCAGCAATGTTTCTGTTGCCTGTAACGTCCGTTTTCAGAGTATCCGAGAGAAGCGCAGACATATCAGTGGCACCAAAATGAGGTGCCGAAATCCGCGTTGCTATTTGGTCCGGTAGATACCGGTCGTTAAGGCACCGGTGCCGTATTAGCACCGGATTTCGGTACCCAACCCTAAGAAGATTTTTATAAGTACATGTTCCAATCAATGATCCAGGCAGCACATTCTCGTCTCCCTCCTTCATTTTACAGTCGAATGGTGGCGAGAACGGCTCCGAGTCAAACTTCAATATGGAATGGATTAATCTGCGTTATTTTTTTTTAACGCGTTATTTTTTTCTCAGATTAATTAATCAAAATGAACGCTTTATTTTGACAGCCCTAATTTTTACCTATGCACAACTGGGCACCAAGTCTTACCCAGAGGTCCTCGAGGTTTATGCTTGAGCTGGCCCTTTCTATGAGCTTCCTGGATAGCGTTGAGGAGTGTGGGCATGTGCTCTCCAAAACGCCGCAGGCGATTGGACCGACTGCTCTCCATAGTCTGTAAATTCCTTCTGTTGGCATCAATGGACCTCTGAAGCACTTCCTGCTCTCTCCTTGAGACAGAAGGAGGTGGGTGTTTTCGTTACGTTAGAGGCTGTTACTGTTTCAGTTATTCCACTGCAGTATGCATCCAACAGACCAAATAATCTTATCCTAATTGTGTTTACGGAGGACTGGAAGGGAGCTAACAAAGCCAGGGGAATGCCGAATTCTGTTGTATTTACATATTGAATTACTGGCAGAATTTATCACAAGCATTGAAAGAACAGAATGACTAAGGGATGGATTCACATAATGGTATGATTGGTAAATGATATTCTTTTCTTGTCCAAAAACCTTAATTCCAGCTCAACTTCAAAACTCCCTGTCATGCACAGTGTAAGGAGTTTCCTGGGCAACCCCTTGAACCAACACTTAATAGTTCTGCAGGCATTTTTTATTTATTCTTTAATGCCCAGTTTTATTTCCCCACCTCATCTTTCCTTGTTCTTCCTTGGCACGGCTGCAGGCATGCTCATACTGGTCAATCTGCTGACCTAGAGTGGCACTCTTTTGTCTCATGTTTTCCAGCTCAGCCTGTATCTGCTCCATACGCTCTGTCTTGGCCTGGCTCTCCGCTCCTGTTATCTGACTGATGCTAGAGGGATAAAAAAAAAAAAAAGATGACAACAAAAATTGTAAGGACGACGTGTCAAAACAGAATAAATACATGATTCAACTCAAATGCACAACAGAAGACTTTAAAAAAAGGGGAGGTCGTACCTCAGCTTGAGATCATTTATCCTTGAGGACAGCTGAACCTTGTCCTTTTCCAGGTCCCTCAGGTTAGCCTTGCATCTGTGAACAGTGACCTAGCTCGCACACAGAATTGAAGAATAAAAACACTGGTCACTTACACAACAAGCTGAGATTATGTCTGACAAGATGACGAGGCAGGAAGTTATAATACACAGATTTTTACTGTGGTAGACATCTTCAATTAAAAATGTATTGAGTTGAGTTTATCTGGACCAAATTACACAAAATATTACAAAATATACGCAAGTTAGAAATTGGAATTGCAATTTTGAGCTGCAGATTAAAATGTCTGGCTATGCCATATATATAAATAAATATATATATAAAATATAGGTGCATTGCTCCTTTCATTACTTTCATGTTCACAACTACCCAATTTGGTGGGGGACCCGAATACCCTCGTTGCTATGGATTCCACTCAGCACTTTAAACAAAGCCTCATATGCCAGTAAACAACATATTTGAGGTAACTCAGTTTAAAAGAAGGTCACATCTCTCCATTGCATTTCCTTGGCCAACATTTACAACCTAAAATCACTTCCAGTACTCATATGAAGATGACTGAACCAACTGACAGTACTGTCACCCTTACAGCCTGACTAATGCATTGTCCCAACACTGACCTCGCTGGACTTGAGAAGGGTATTTTGTCTCTGGGCCACGGTTTTGAGCTCAGCACATTTGGGCTGGAGCTCCTGGACTTGCTGTGTGATCCCCTCCAACTGTTCCTGGATCTGCTTGTATTTCCTCTCAGCCTCCTCGAGCTTATTCTGCATTATTACATAAAAACAGATCAGAGAAGTTGGGGGGGTTAAAGGTTAGAGGATAGAGGAGGGCAATGCATGGACAAGTGCAACGTTGAGCTGTGAGTTATCAAACAGAAGTGGTTGTTATTTAATTAAAATAATGAAAAGGATAGTTCCGGTCCCTGCAGTTGGCTGAGCCACGTGTGAAGCCGTTGTGAAATACCTTACTTCAACCATTGCACAATAGCGATATCCAGATAAATGTTAATAATCACTAACATTTCAAACACTTCAATATTTAAGCATGCTTTCCACTGCATCTGTATTTTGCTGTGTCTGTGTGTTGCCTGGCAACCATTCAGATAAATGTTGTGGAAGAACTACACGTGGTTGGCAGAAGAATAATTATTTGTTATCAATATATATATATAATATTGCATTTTTTGCTGCTGTGCATTTATCTATGAAATATTGCATACACACGGTTTATGTAGTAACCGTTATAAAAGCAATAAGCCACTTTAGGCTAACGCTGCTTAGCTGTTCTAAAATCACTGTAAACCACGGCCTCTTTTGGCTTATTACTTAAGTAATTACTGGTTATACTAAAAACTAGGGCTGTCAAACGATAAAAATTTAATCGCGATTAATCGCGGAATTTCTATTAGGGCTGCAACAACGAATTATAAAATTTGATTATTAAAAAAGTTGTTAAAATTCGCGGAGATAAAAGCAATTGAGTTGAGTGCCGTGCGGAGCGAAAGAAAAGAAAAAAAGAGCAGAGCGGGGGTAGAGGAAATACGGAGAGAGACCGGAGAGAGACCCGTTACGTTGTTCTGAAACACATGGCGGAGGCAGAGAAATCAGTACGACCTAAGTCATCCAACGTGTGGGAGCATTTCACACTAAATAAATCGAAAACGTGTTAATTGCAAGATAAGCAAAAGCGACATAGCATGGCACGAGCGCACCACGATGATGATTCAGCACCTAAAACGTAAACATGTTGGAGTCCTTGATGAAGAGGAAGGGAGTTCAACAGCAGGGTAAAGTCACTACAGAATCCTACTTTTGTTCCGTTTTGAAGTGAGGAACGTAATGTCCCTCTTGGTGCTGGTGTGGTGTTTACTCGTTATCCAGCTTCACAAGCATGACAAGCTAGCGTTAGCTCGTTAATAACAGACGTTTTTATTCACTCGCCTTTTTTGGCCCATTCATTTTTCAATCTATTGTCATGTATATATTCTGTGCTTTGTCCCATATCAGTTACTGTTGACAAATATATTTGTGTGTGTTGTACTTTTTAATTTAATTTTAAAGTTCTTTTATAGCACTTGGTCATCTTAAGCTGTGTTTAAATGTGGTGTACAAATGAACTTAACTTGCACTTAATGAGACGGGTCAGAACATGCCAACCGTAGTAGTCTTTAAGACCCGAGTGCTCTACGATGCTGACAGGTCTGCAGTTAGTTGCCACCCGTTTCGCAAGAGCTGTAGTAATTTTTTGGGATTTGGTTTCATCCACAGGTCGGCAAGTAGCACTCTCCAAAATACTGCTTTGCCTGAGTGGGTAGCATGCTAGCGGGTAGCATCACGTTAACTGAACTATATGCTTAGCTCTGTAGGTGGTAGCTCAAGCTTGACGTGCGTTGGTGATATTTTAATTCGGCTTTACACAATGTGCATATGGCTTTCGATTTATCTATGAGCCGTCCGGGAGTTTTGGAAAATAAAAAGCTCCATTCAGAGTTATTGCTGCTGTCTTTCTCCATCATGCCTGCAGCCTGCAGCAGCAGGATGTGTTACGAGGAAGTGGCAGCTTGATGATAAGTAACGGTGCTGCAAAGGGTCAAAATAGTAGCCTGTTAGGCACGACGCAAAGCCGAGTGAAGTGTAAAATAAATTACTAAATGCCGGCATGCGATTAAAAAAAATTAACGCGTTATGCTCGGCCCTTAATCGCATCGCGATTAACGCGTTAATGCTGACAGCCCTACTAAAAACACATACCACACTTGATTTTTAGTGAATATTACAGAAATATCATACCTTCCATTCATCCACCTTCTCATCATATTTCTCTGTAGAACGTCTGTCTGACTGCAGCTTCTCCCTCATTGGCTCCAACTCCTTCTCCATCTCAATCACCTGCAAAATGTAGATCACAGTAAATAATATTTAGATAAATGACCTTTTAAGTAATTATTGCACTAATCCAGTTTCAGAGGCTACTCAGGGAGTGGATGAAGGGGGTTGGGAATTCCAAATTGTTAGACAAAACAGGGGAAAATTATCTCACCAAAGCCCAAGCCATTTGCTTCTGCAACTCCTCCAGTTTGGTTTGCATTTCATCAAATGACGCCAGGTTCTTGTAACGGTCTTCTTTCTCCAGGTACTTCCGCTTCAAGTCTCTCAAGCACTGTAACAGTCACATAACAATCGCATATGGTCACATAAAACTTTCAAAAAGACAAGTAGCTATGCTTTAGTAGCTAGCTATGCTGGTCAAAGGATTAAACATCCTATCCACAATAAAGCCTTACAATTGATTAACAGTATATTAAAGTCCTACATTAATATAGTTAAAAGGTGCACTATGAGTTCCTGCATGGTCACTTCTGTTGATATTCCAAATAAATTCAAAACAAAACAGAACAAGCTCGCCCCTCCCCCCATGTTTCCGTAACTGTCATGACCAAGGGGGTAAGCCTCTCACAGGAACGCGTAGCTCCTACGGCGCCATTTTGATGCTACCAAGCCATCACCTCCCGTTAGCATTCCATTGACTGCCATTCATTTTGGCGCCACATTGACAGCGAATAACTTTACATTTGAAGCGTTTAAAGACTCTATTTGTCCATTGTTTATATCTAAAGAAATACAACAATGTATAAAAGGCTCCATTACCTTGTATCTCACATCATGGCTCCGTAGTAGATGTTTTTGTAAAAATAGGCTAACGATTGTGTCATAACCACGAGACTTACTGTTGCATAGTAGAGGAATTACCGTACAGTACAGGAGAAGCTCGCAGGCAATTTCGACTCACATTAGCTGTTTAAGTTTAATTACTGTTAATGTTAACTAGCATTTTAGTTAGCAATAATTAGCCTGTGCCCATGTTATCTCCTTACATATACCTACACTCTCCGTCTCTGCAAGATTCGGAATGACAGAGATTTCTCTTGGCACAGCTACCAGAAGACTTACAACTTTCAGACACGTTGCTCACGTCACATTTACGTTGTCTCTCTCAGTTGGAGGTTGCGCAGTAACGCTCAGCCATCACCGGAAAAGTGCTTCTAATATCCTTCACTGGTCTCCGTCCAGAGCAACGGGATCTGTTGGTCCATTTTATATATGTCTATGGTCATGACTAACTGACTAACTGTCACTAACCCCCACCCCCTCCCCCAACCATCTTGTCGGTGATTGGCTAGAGGGTTTTGTTGTATTTTGGTGCCCATCCTGTGCCTCTAGTGTCTGTTTGATGTTTATGACCCCTGTGTTGTCTCCCGAGACCGGGCTCTTTCACTGTGTATTCAGGGGGCAGATCAAGGAGAGATGCCTACGATTTGATGAACCCATAGTGCACCTTTAAACCTGAAATAACCGGGGGTTTTTAGCCACATGGGGGTAGTGGAAACATTGCCATTTCATTACCTTTCCAGTTGATACGGTGAGCTTGTTAGCAGACAGTTGCTTATTTACACATCAGCCGTCACCAAGCAACATTATCATTCATTTGGAGCCGTGTTTGTGGACACAATGCAGAGATAAGTCCAATATTCACTCTCGCTTAGTTCTGTGTTTGATTTTTTTCAACTCCTGAGAGAAATATCTGGTTCTTTAGCAGCTAAATGTTCCACTATGTTCACCAGTTAATCACTAACTGGGTCTGTCTGGCACTGTCTGGTGCTAAGCAGGTAGTGTAGATTAGGTTTTTGGGGGGTTTTCGCTCAAAAACTGCTGTGACTGAAAACGCTATAAGAGCAGTGAACCAAAACAGTAAATTTACAGGTCAGACTGGTAAACAGGCGTCCGTAAAGCGGAGGGGAGCTGCAAATTCATAAGGTTGTAAGGTTCATCACTACTAGCGACCACTTTCACACTGTCATTTAAGACATCGTAATTGTTAAATATTGGTTATAGCTGCTTATAATTAGGGATGTCCCGATCAGGTTTTTTTGCCCTAAAGTCCAAGTCATTTGATTTGGAGTATCTACCGATACCGAGTCCCGATCCGATACTTCTATAATAATTCAACTTTATAATACCTCCAGACCGCAGACATACTTGCGCTTTCCGCTTCAAGCTGCTTCCGTGTTCTACTTTGCCGGCATTTAACCAATAGCGTCTCTGCAACAAAGTGATGTCATGCCGCATGCGTTGCTGTTTCTGTGTGGAGTCAAAAGGGTCCAACTCTGTGCCACCGCATAACTATAGATGTGTTAAAAAATAATGAGAATATATGTACATATATATCCGAGTCCTGATCGGGAGGTAACGTCCAATTCCGATAGAGTCTGAAACCACGTGATCGGGCCCGATTTCCGATCACGTGATCGGATCTGGACATCCCTACTTAATATCAACATATCAGCCATACAGTCTTACTTCACTATGTTGCCCAACTTTATCCTCTGTGATATGCTTGGTGGTTTTGATGTAGGTAAAGTCCTCTCTCATCTGCTCCAGTTGGGTAGCTTTCATAAAAAACTGCAAGAGGAATAAAAAATAAAGAGTTTTTTTTTTTTTTAAATCACACTCAAAGTTCACGAAAATAAAAAATAACTATCATTTAAAAAAGTGTAGTCATATACTGTATTTACCTTGTATTTGTCCCCCTCTCCTTTGGAGTGAAGGAAGTATTTGCTCATCTCTTGAGTCAGAACGGACACAGGATTGTTGACCTTTGGAAGAAAGGTAATGACTCCCTCTCACCAACACATTAAGATAGGTTCATCCAGCAGGATTTCATTTTGTTGTAAGGAAGATTAAACAACACTATACTGTATATGGTTTGCATAGCTCATACCTGTATGTTAAAATTGTCCAGGATGGACAACAGCTCTTCCTTTTTGGTTGACACAAGTTGACCTATAACAGTAAAAACAAATGTGTTTAGGATTCCCATATAATATAGATTCAAGCAGCTACCAGAAGTGGTCATTTGCTTACACTTTGTCTTATAGTGTGTCTCAATTTGGATAGTGAAATTGCTTTATTTTACTATAATGTGTCGAGACGTGGAAAAGCAGCAGATTCTCACATATAAAAAGCTGGAGTCATCAACTGTTTGCCATTTTTGGTGAAAACATTACTTAAATAATGAATCCACCGAAATAGTTGCCTATTCATTTACTGATGGTTGACTTATCATTTCAGCTTTTAGTCATATTTGTCCTTGCACTCTGCATTTATTTAGCTTTTAAGGTCATCAATGGTTTAGAAATGTTTTAAGTTGGTAAACATTTAAAATGACTACTTAAATATGATAAATTCTTGTAGTAGCATAGTGTAGCAGTAGTCTTATGAAATACTTAAAATGGGAAAAGATTAATTCGTAACTCTTCATGGTCTTTACCTGATTTGCTCCTCAGTTTATAGGTTCTCAACCCGTCACGTGTTATTCTCAGGTCTACTATGATGGCTGGACCATACACCTCAGGTTTGTAAGCGTCCTTTCCTTTGTTACGCAGGGTAATCGATACATCAGCTGAGCTGAAGAAAGAGAGTAACACACATTAAATCTATTGCCAGTCAAGTGAAGCATTTAGTAGACATTACTTTTGCATGTGATAATTTGCACAATTTCACATATAAAATGGGACTTTTACTCTTACTCTCTCAAAGAGTAAAGACAAAGATACTGTATTCATCGTCAAATTTAAGCAAAGAAGCCTTCGTGGAAGATTAGTTTACACTACAATTTATTTAAGGTGCCGAGTAAGGGTAAGAAGAGCCTCTTAAAGTCATATTAATGAAATGTCTGCCTAAACAGACAGGCCCTTAAAGGCCACTACAACCTGCATGACAAAACAAATGTACATCACATGATGTGGTGCAAGGTTTACCTTTCTCCTTCCTTCACAAATCCCTTGAGTGATAATCCTCTGTTTGTGGCATGTGCATTCCCACCTAAGGCAACTATGAGAGCTGTCAGAACGGCACTCTTTCCACCTGTCACACAAGCAGTTTGTGCACAGAATAAAAAATATTGCAGACACTGTAATTAACAAAAGAACTAAATGGAAAATAAGACAGACACAAAAGAACAGACAGTATTCCAGAAAGGTTAGCCAACATGTACAGTATAGCAAAAAGCCTGACTTAAGTTTACATATATGTAAAGACATGATTTATGTTTAAGTCATTACATAGATCCAACTAACAGCGGAAACACACTGCATGCAGAAGTGCTGCGAATAGCCGTGAAGCGTAGATTTGTGCCTGATCGCGCATTTCTCCGCGACGATCACAAAGCGATCCTTGTCCTGTCCTCTCCACTCTACAGAACGTCTCTCTCTAGAGAGTAGAGCCTGAAAACTGGTCTGGGACAATTAAGGGATTATGATCCCTTTAACCTCCCATATAACAAATTAGGGCAAATTAAGGGAATCTGTTGCTATAGTATCAGGAACAGACTTCCAGTAAACCTGGTTTCAGTAATGGGAAACTATGAATTCACTTCAGTTAATCCTTTTTTTCTGGAATACCCCACTTGTTAAGTGGTTACACTCACTTCCATTGTTGCCAACAACAAAGTTGACATTGGAACCAAAAGTGAACGGGCCGAGGTGAGAGTGGCACATGAAGTTCTTCAGTGTGATGCTCTCCACAATTCCTGCACTCACCACCTCATCAGCACATGGCAACTATAAACACAGGAGAAATAGGCATGTCATTTCCCTCAATACATGTTATATGATACAATAGTATACTCTGCAAGTTTCTTATCTTTGACTTACATTCTAAGAGAGAATCAGTTAAGACACACAGACTTATGGGAAGCAAAACAAAAAATAGACATGTTCCTGTAGGAACAAAACCTAGCAGATATATTTTACAGCATGACAGTGACGTAACCTGTCTATTCGGTAGAGGATCTTCCTGGTCACCATTAGAAACATTTTCATCTTCCACGTCTTCCTCCACCGCAGGTTTGACCCGTTTGTTGGTGTTGTCACTGATAGGGCTGCTCTTCCTTTTAGACATCTTGGTCACCTGACGTTAACCACATTTGGGGAGAAAGAAACTGAAAGTAAACACCGCATAGTTTCTAGCATAGAGTAAAGCTGTTACTTGAACTTTTAACAACGACTCTTGTTCTCCTAAAACCAAACGCGATTTGTTGTTTTGCGTAATGTCTATCTGAAACCGACAGAATAATGTTAATGGACGCAGGTGAATGAAACGATAACCGTGACAAGTTATATCAGGTTAACGTTAGCTGCGTTATAAAACTAGCTCATCTGGCTAACTGACGCTATCGTTACGTGCTAAACAAAACGTCAACAACTATTTAGCCAGCAGCTGAGTATGTCATTGTTAGTTTTGCGTCGTTGTATGAAATTGCAAGGACGGGTACGTTATGAAGTGACTGCTTACCCAGTTTGCGGAAGCCGCACACGATACAGCATACAGGGAGGGTCACCACCGCTTCGCGCCCACTAATTACCGGGAAATCTCGCGTGAATAAACGAGTTTTTTCTTTTTCTTTTGTGCTGTCCATGTGTAACACCATGGATGTATTAAGAGAACGGTAAACACAAGCAACTGAAAAAGACTTGTAATGCAGCATACAAAAATAAAATTAGGGTGCAAAAGTGCCTGTACAAAAAAATAATTTTAGGCTATTACCGACTTTTGCGGTTGAGGTGAACAAGTCTGCTGATTAATTGCTTTTCATTCAGAACTGATGTAGACTTGAATAGGCAATTAAGTTAACTCTACACCATTGTTTTACTGTTCCATTAACCTACATTGTATCCGGCCTGGGTACACAGTCAAACGTTGCACAGACTTTTGACAATTACTTCCAATATGCTCTACAGCCTTTGCTTAACATTACAACTTTTGATAATTTTACAGCATTGATGTCTACAGCTTTACCAACATTAAAGTGTGTACTTAAACCATCATTTACTCTGTGGAAATTGATGTTTTCCATCCAATCTACCGGCCCATCTACTTTAAGATTACAAAAGCAACAGCATTGAAATAGCCACTAGCTATAGGCAAATTTGCATATTCAGGGACCTTTCATCAAGTTGCGCCAGAGCCAATGAACACATTACAACACTAAAATTATTTTGCATCAAACTTCAATTATATTTAAGAACGATAAGCTTATATATAATATTTTCTTAGAAGGCCCCTGGAGTTTAGTCCAATCTTTTATTCAACTCTTAAAGTTACAGATAGTGCCCTAAAAGTACCCTTAAAGCGTAACAAAATGCAACCTAGGGTCTTTTTGTGAATGTACCCGAGTCAAACTTTCGTTTAAAAGCATATTTAGGATGGAATCACCACTTTTAAGATTTACCTTATTTTCGTTTTTCGGTCAAATGGCCTTTTGGGAGTGCTAGGGGCACTTTTATGCTGGCCTCAAAATAGCTATTTTTAAAACACCAAGAAGGCTTGACACATGAAACTTTGCTTGAAGTATCGCTAGGGGCTCTACACCTTAACGAAAGCATTGACAACATTGTGTACCCAGAGTTTACTAAAAAGAAAGGTTTTGAGCAACTCACGTTAGCAGTTATTGTTTACGCTAGGCTATCCTCCATTTTCCCAGTCCAAAATAGGCGACCTCCGAATGCGAATGAACGGACTCCATAGGAGGAAATGCCATTCCTATATGAGGCTCCTTTTTCAACTACAAGGTCAATGTTGTTTTTCACTAACGACAAAACAAATTATCCGTGCATTTATATGGAACTAAGCTTTAGGAGCTTTCCATCTTTACTCTCCTCCCTCGACTATTTTTGACTGGCTCGATAGACGGCGACCAGAAGAACAACAGCTACAGTGAGTTGCTCAAAACCTTTAGTAAACTGTGTACACAATGTTGTCAACGCTTTTGTTAAGGTGTTGAGACCCTGGTCATACTTCGAGCAAAGTTTCATGTTGCATTGAGCCTTCTTAGTGTTTTAAAAATAGCTATTTTGAGGCTAGCATAAAAGTGCCCCTAGCACTCCCATTCAAAAGGCCATTTAACCGAAAAACGAAAATACGGTAAATCTTAAGTGGCGTTTCCATCCTAAATATGCTTTTAAACGAAAGTTTGACTCGGTACATTCACAAAAAGACCCTAGGTTGCATTTTGGCGAGAGTTACGCATTAAGTCTGTGAATGGGTTAAAAACTAACCCACAATTTGCTTTTAAGATCTTAAATCATGTTTAAATCTCCAGACACTTTGAATATCGATACAAAAACATTTATTGAATGATAGAATTACATTTTATTTAATTTTGACATTTAAAATTGATGTTTAAAACCAAGGGTTGTCTTGTAGAGTGTAGTCAGTGCGGTGGGTTCCTTCCATTTCCACCTACTAGAAGAAGCAAAAAAACTGTATCAAAGCAAAGAAAGCCTGCTTTCATCTCACTTATACATTATGCAGGTTAGTGAACAAGTAGAAACCTTTGTCTGATGCAATGAAATCTAGAAACATTTTCCTACATAAGTGTATGTCATTTTGTGATAACACACCTACACTTTACTACTTTAAAAATCATAGGTGACTACACTTTACTACTTTAAAAATCATAGGTGACTGACACAAAGTCAAGTTGCACTAAACTGCTCATGAAGGCTTCATTTGAGCTTTCTGGTGGAACGTGATACAAGTCCAGACTGCAAAGTAAATTCAAAAGGCAGCTAAGAAATTATGGGTCCTGTTGTAAATCCTGTAATCTATTAGCAATTTAGAGTTATAATCATTTGATGCATGTGGATGTTTGATCTGCGCCAACATCTTAAGACAGTTGTTATCATCAATCTACACAAACCAAACTAAAAGAGATTTCAATCTAGCGTTTGTTTGGAGTGAATGCCTCAATTTTAAAAGTACTGCATGGTCACCCATCACCATCCTGACACAAGCAAGGATAAAGCTGCAGTTCTCACCTTGTGATTTCCAAGGTTTGGCCCAGTATTCTTTGTAAGCTTCCTGTTGGCTGCTGAGCTTTTCTGTAGACGTATAAAGAGATGATGCCAAGAAAATTACTTCTCAATCAGCTTGGTGTCTGACATGATCACACTATTTTCTGCCAAAGTCTGAACAGTTTGTTTTTCTGAGCTCTTCTTGGTGGTTTGAAGTGGGCAGGTCAGTCAAACTTATCAAACCACAAACATCCTATAGGCCTAGTTGACTATACAATTTAAAAAAGCTGGTAGATTTCCTGGCTTTGGGACAGAAAACCTGTTCAATTCTTAATTGGATTCAAATTTTGAAGCCCTTGGTTACTTTGTTAGGATGGATTATTACAACATGATACAATATTTTGGCCTCATTTTCAATATTTCTCTTTTCTGATGTGATTTACTGTACTTTACACCACGTTCTAAGATTGAAGGGATGACTGACATTTTATGAAATGGCCCGTGTTCAGAATTAAAGAAAAAAAGTATACATTTTATATACTTTATTTGATGTTGTAAGACACCAAATTACCAGTCCTGTATAAACTACAATGTCAGCCATTACCATGTTTTGTATAGAAACTTATGCTGTATAAAAAAAAATATTTAACAGCATGCCCAATTCTTTGATTTTCAAAGTGTGGTCTTGCAGGAATTTGGTCATAAACCAAATTGAAATTCTGACCCTTTGATCTAGATGACATGCTTCACCTTGACCCCTGTTCCTCCGGTTACCATTCCTCTTCTGGTTTTTCGGCTCATATTCCATCATGCTGAATCCTTCAGCCTGGCCATCGTTTGCCTTCTTCATATCTATGGAGGTAAATAACCCGTTAAAGCACTACACACATTTTTCTCAAGAGGCAAAAGGGAATTGCACATGTCCATTATTGTTGAATTACAAAACAAAATCACCTGAATACTTGAAAGGATGCCTTCTTCTTGGTCCCATGCTGCTCATCTCCTCACATGCACACTTCAGTTCAGTACACTGGATGCCACATTCCACTAAACGTCCCTTTGATGGGGACACTTCAGCCATCTTCTCGTCAGCCTTGTTTCTCAGATTGACTTCTTTCCCACATACTCCATCCCCCACCTCTGTGTCCGCTCCGTTTTGGTGAATTAGCTGGCCTGTCGAGATATTCTCCCCTGCCGCAGAGTGAAAGAGAAGAGTTTCTGCCTGCACAGAAGAGCAGGGGCCTTTCTTCTGTTGCTCATTTACAACGAGCAATTCCTGGTTTGGGCTTTGATTAGCCTCCGGTTCAGAAGACCTATTTGTGTCCATGTCCTCTTCAGTGAGGGTAGTTAAATTTAGTTTACTCTGCAGGTGAGTTGGGGAAGCAAAGTGATCATTTTCTGAAGGAGCCTTGCTCTGGCCTCTCTTTGGTCTCCTCATTTCAGAGGCATCAATTTCACGCTCCTCCTTTGGTGGACTGAACTTCTCAGCTGGGGTACTGAAAACGAGCCAGCTGTCTGACACTGGAACAGGGTCAGTTATTTCAGGTTCAAACATGCTGTTCAGCAGCCACTCCTTAGTGGGGATAAATAGGGGCAGAGACTCCACAGACCAAACAGACTCATTTATTTTTCTCTTCATCTGACAGTTATTTAAAAACATTTGATAGGGAATGATCTCTGTAGTGTCTTCATGTGGATTTGTCTTGTTGCCATCTTCTTGCTCATTTTCAGGGAGCTTTTGGGATTTGTTAAGTGAATGTAGCAGTTCATCTCTGTAGGGTAAGTGCCTTATAGAGCCAACCAATCCCACAGGCTCATTTTCTCTTCTGGATTCTGCCTTTCGCTCTTCATGACCTTTTCTGAGTTTAAGGATCTTGAAAAGGGTTGCACTGTCCTTATAGCTTAAGTTACCCTCAGCATCATCGTGAGCATAAGCACCGTCAGCCACCACTGGATCATTTCTGGTCTCAGTTTGACTCTGGTAAACTGACTTATCCTCTACTTCAGTTCCATAAGATGGCAGCTGGTGGTCATTCTCAAGCAGCTTGTCTGCCATTTTCAGCATTGTTGCCTGCGGCGTGCCACCTCCCCAACTCATCAGAATGTCGGGAACAGAGACACGTCTCTCTTTGACAACCTCCTCCTCTTGTTGAGAAGAGCTACACACAGGATCAATGCCATCTGGAGAACTCACTGACCAAAAATGGAAGTCATTGTTTCTGCAAGGGGAATTATTCTCCTGACAAACACCATCTTTCCAGCTCTGTGTTTCTAGAGCTGCTCTCACACATGACTGGACAGTCTTCGTTTCTGTAGGGTGCAGGACTTTAAAACCGTGTTTGACTGTTCTACTTGTGCTGGATCTTTTAACCATGGTGTCTTTTGCATTACTGCTGGGTAAGGTATAGTTCTCAACCTCGGCAGAGCCTAGTTTTTGGGAGCTCAAGCTTGAGGACGATGGAGAGTTTGAGGCTGATCCACGGGCAGAATCTGAGCTGACAGGTGGGCTTTCCTCACCGTAACCACAAACGTCTATCTGTGTGGGTTCTGTTTGGACCTCAGAGTTCACGGTTTCTCGAACATGGCCAGCATGAGGCGGGTGAATTCTGCAGGTCTGGTTTAGGTTCTGGTAGGGTGCGTTGGGAACATGGACCTGGGGGTGGAGCAACCGTCTGTAGTCGACTGGTTGAATATGAGGGTGGGGCAGGATGTAGGCCGGAGCCTGCATATAGGGAGGAGGGAATGAGGGCATGACCATACCATAGCCTGAGGAGGTAGAAAAAAGTATTAGTCAAATTAACTGAGATGATGTTTCAAGTCCCATAGGCGCCACCTTACAATATAAAAACCTTTACATAGCTTTTGTAGACCACGTTTACAAATAATATTTCATACATTACATATTTGTATTAGACAATATAATGTTTGTACAGGCTTGTTCATGTTATTGTGGCCACCACTTGTATCAAACAAACTTTACCCAGTAGTAAATGTCCTTTTAGTTTTCACCTCAAATATAGCAATAGAAAAAGGGAATCGACGGAATGTCTAAAACCTGAATATCGGCACCAAAATTTACAAAAGAAAAACCCCATAGCCTCACCCATGCCTGGGAAGCCACCAAAAGGGGAATAGGAAAAGGGCATGGGCCACTGGCAGTGGAGGAAATGGGGTGGAGGTAGAGCATGTAAGACAGGCCGGGCAGAGATGTGGTGTTGGGGATGGAATGAAGGTCCTGGGTCTTGGCTGGTGCCGTACAGTCCTGGATCTTGCTGCACAGAGGTTGGTCCACCGCCAACGTGAGTGAATAGGTTCCTTCCATTTGATCCTGAATTAACTAGTAAAGGTCTTGCTGCCATATTCAACCTACAGAGGCAGAAGAAAAAGACAGGTTTGCATCCATACTAGTAATTTCTGAAAACAGCTGGCCTCTGTAAATTTTAGCAAATGTTACTCAAACAGGAGAAAATAGTGCTTTTTGGAACTATTTTCAGTGGTGGATTAAATCACATTTGCCAATAGGGAGTATGTGGATTAAATCCACTGTGCTTGTAATAACATTAAGTATATTATAAGATACGCATTATTCAAGGAAAAAAAAGAACCACTGCAGTTAAGATAAGACATTAGCAGCTAACCTGTGTTTGACTACCACTCATTAAATAGCCTCCATACACCTTTTCACAGCAGACGTGTTGTGGCAGTAAAACCACCGGAAGGGACTAAAAACAATAATTGCTGCATTTGACTTATGTTTCTCACTTCCAGGGTCTTGGTAATGTGCATGTTGTTTCACTAGCAATCACAATATTAGGTTTACTAGGGCACTTTAATCAGAATCAGAATGGGCTTTATTGCCAAGTACGTTGCACATACAAGGAATTTGTCATGGTGGTGTTGGAGCATGTCACACATTCAAATATAAGAAGGATAAAAAGAATATAAACAGAAAAGAGCCTCATCACTTCGCTTTACCTGCTATGACAAGTCAAGTTTTCTTCCTACTAAAAGTCTTTGTCTTATAAAGCCACTACCACCATGTAAAAACCATGCCTCCAAATCTTTGATATGCATTTCCATGTTGTCTGATGTGACATGAGAAATGTAGTCACTTACCTTTTTGAGAACTTGGATATGAAAAACACAGAGCAACAGACACACCTGAGTTTAAGTAGCTGCTGATCAGTCAAGTGTGTGTATCATCAGCTGATTTGAAGTTTTGAAGCACTCAGCAAGAAGCCTCCTGCAGGACTGAATGTCAGTGTGCCATCAAAACACTAGATGGAGCCAAACTCCAGTCAGACAATAAGGGGCTCAGTTTGCTGTTCTGGAGGCTAGATGTCAATCTTGTCTGGATTATATCAGCACAGTTTTTCAATGCCACTGTTCCTTACCTATTCAGTAAACCCAGTGATACTCTGAACCAAGCCTCTCTCATCTGTTTTAGTTGGTATAATGAATTGGTATCATAAATTGTTACACTGTTTTTCTTTCTGAAGATTTATCTGCGTGAACCTATCTTGAACCAATCCTCCTTTCCTCTGGTAACCCTTTCTTATCTATTTACTCTCATGTCATTGAAGTGAATAGAGCGATTGTTAGAATATTCTTTATTTTTAATTTTTTACATGTAATCTTTTTTTAACATGTAAACTTTGAATTGTTTTAAATAGTAAGCATAATAATAAGTATTGTATGTCCCTTATACAATACTATGGTCAACATTTGTTGTTTTAAAATGTGATTGTGAAACTTATGAGAGGGATACATATTCTGTCAGATGGCATTTTCTGCCAAAAAACATATGCCTCTCTATAATGCACAGTCTCCGCCCTATATCAAGTGATTTATTTTATACATACTTCAGATCACACCTAATTCCCTTAGTGAATATGGCGAAGTGTGTATAGTTTTGTTTTTGGCCACCAAGCTGAAGACTCTTTCATGGTCTGTATTATTATAACACCCAGAAATTAAATGTTTGCTAAAAGCTGCAGGTTACCCTGGCTCACAATGAATACATTTGTCTCATATAGCCAATGGATAAGTCCTCCCCTATCAGTCAGGTGGTATTCTCTGATTATGTAAAGTGCAGGCTTACATCCTTTCCTAACCTCATCCATCATTTTGGCAACATGTTCAGCTTTGCAGAAGGCAAGCAGATTTTTCTGAAGCTGCAGCTCTAATGTCAAAAGATAAGTTAGGATGCAAGGTTCCTCCTTTTGAAGAGTTTGGTTTGCAGTTTCAAACACTGGGATTAGCCAGCTTCAAAAAGAGAGCATAAAGCTTTGACTGTGGAGCAGTTAGACCACCCAGATGTGATTTATTGACTTTGTTACTGTATATTCACTTAGTAAATGAGCTATGATGAAGTAATCCATTCAAGAGTAAAGGCCATGTGATTGTAGTATGCTGTTTAGTTTCCCTGGGAAAGACCGCCAGCCAACCTCAGCCTTAACCTCAAAGGCACAATCACATTGTCACCTTTGTTGCTTTTCTTCTTTTTGTTTCAGCTATCTTCTAGCAGTGCTAAGGCCTCTATCAGTTGTGTTTAAGAAGTGCAGCCACATGTGATTCTTTACCCATCAAGAGGGCTTCGGTTTTGAGCAGGATTAGTAGTTATTTTTTACCACACTGTGACAGAACACAGTAAACACATAATCCAGCTGTTTTCCTCAGCTCATTATTCACTGGATAAAAGTCATTTTGATTTGGATCTGTGTTGAAACATTCAACTTGAAGCCCTATTAAGGTCAGTCTTGTGAGGAGGAAGGATTTGCACCTTTAAGGGCTTTGTGCCAAATCCTTCACACAAGGCGGTCCATTGGAATGCACTTCCAATCATGCACATAATATCTGTTGACAACATACCTGACCTCCTGAGGAAAGTGGTACTTTTTATTACATCCCTGAGAGCTGCGACAAGTGGACAACATGAAGCCCAAATCTCTTCCATCAAGGTTGTTTGACAGAAATTCAGCATCAGGTGAGACTCTGAATATACGAGCAGCAAAATATCAACGGCATGTGGACTGCGTGGATCACCAAGAGAGTCTGTATCACTCTGGCCACAATGACAGCCAGCCAGTGTGCCACAACAGCAGTCAAAATGAGAAGAGCCACAGAGAAGTTCATTTTGCATTTCTGCCAGAGAGGTATGAGCCACTGGTGGATGAGGAGGCGCAAGTCAAGGCAAAAGTAGAGAAGAAGAAAAGGAAGAAAGAAAAGTACAAAAAAGTAAAGAAGGTTGGTGTTACCAGTTTACATTTTCTTGACCTGTTAATATTTGATGAGCATGAAACAGTGTGTATTCTTATGGCACTGTAAAAGTTTCACTGTGGTTAAGTTCAAATGTAAAACACAATTGTTTTCAGTCTCAATCAAATTCATTTAATACATTAATTATTGAAAAAACTGCAAAACTCCTAAAATGAATCTGCACACATCTGTTGTCACCCTCTGCTATAAAGTATCCTGATAATATGAATTTGCTCAGTATGTGGGCTATTTTAGTACGTTGTGTTTTATGATGTTACTGCATAATCATCCCCATTTAGTTTGTAATTATTGAGGTAATAACTAGTCATAAAAAATAATACAACTCAATTGTGTACAGCTTTAGAGCTTACGAACCACTGAAAGGTTGTATGTCTAAAATTAAACAAACCTAAATATCACAGTTAGGATAAAAGTTTGCAGGTATGATCACATAAGAATTACAGCTGTGTTCTCTTTGGCAAACAACACCAATTCATCTTGGATCTCTGCTCTTCTGGGCTCACAATTGACCAGTCAGACTAAAGCCAGAGATAAGTCTCACTAAAGAGCTTTATAGCTTCATATGTGTCCCCTGTCTGGCCTCTCTGCGAAAAATGCATAGCTGAAGAGACAGAAGAACATCCTGACAAACAATGTAGAGGTCAGGATAAATACAGCACAGTCTGTAGAGATAACATGAGGTGAGTTCCTTTAACAACGGTGATCTATTTACTGGGCAGTGAAAGCAATAATAACCCATACGTCTGTGTGATTGATAGTCATTTACTGACTTGCGAACTATGACCTTAAACAACATTATTACAGATAATAAAACTGACTAACACTAAAGTTTATCAGTGAAAAGGCACACTTGTTTGTATTGAATATTAACAGACTCTTATCAGTGGGTCATGTTGGCTGCTATTATTATGATCTATATACAGGTTTTGTTATCATAGTGTATTTGACTCAACTTAAGCATACCTATATGGATGTAGAGTTTAATAATCAGTTCAACTGTGGATAGAGTTACTGTCACTTAGTTTACACTGCAATGATCAAGTAGTATAGGTTTTTAAAAGTACTGTTCAACATTTTGTTCATGTTCAGTGAATATGAACTAATACAGTGTTTGTTTTGTATGAATATACTTGAACTGATACAACTTTTGTCTTTTCTTGTAGTTTCAATTTGGGTAAGTTGAAATGTGAACTCTACAGGACATCAATCATCAGTATCATTCAAATTATTCTAATACAATGTTGATTATAGAAAAATTGTGGAACCAGTGCGCAAATAAATCTACAAAAATTAGCTGACTAAAGTAATGGAATGATTGTAGTTCAAGTATTATCTGAACTGAAGTCAATAAGTCAAGATAGTAATTGCTTTTACCCTACAAATCATCCTTAATTATATGCACAACATCAAATCTTCTTTTCAGTAACAAAAAATGCAGCACAGTTTGTAGAGTACCAGCAGTCTTTTTACAGTTTGAATTGCGTTATGTTGTGATTTATAAGGAAATGGCTCATGACCACACTACATTTATCAGTGAGCTGGTATTCTTGTTTATACTCATATCAGTTATTCATGACCTACATACATCTGTGAAAACATGCTGAAGAATGTCAGGTAAACTAATCAGAAATGTGTGATAGGCTACTTAAGTGTGAAAGTTCATTCTTCACCTTGGAAAGTGTAGTTAGACAAATACATCTTCAATCAAGGTTCAATAATGCATTTTTGTCAAACTATCCTATTTATAATCTGTACCTTATTTTTGTGTCATTAGTTTGGTAGTTGACTCAATAATCAGTTTTAAGTTTAAATAATGAGTTCAACTAGTAGGTAGTGTCATGTTTTACTACATTGAAGAAGTACAGATTGTTTTTGCTCTATTTTTCAAAAAACATCTGACTTCCTGTATCCGCTTCAGACGGTCAGCCCTTTCCTGTTTAAAGAGTACAGGAGACAATAGTGTTCACGGGGCTTTTTGTTTACATTTTAGGGATGAATGCAGGCTGCACCGCTCCTCCTGTAGTGCTATTGTTCTAAAACACCACATGTGCCGGTTGCTTCTGTCTGATTTAATGTCAGTTCTTAATTGCCATATCTTTAACCTAATTCTGTTAAAACAACTTATAATAATTATTTAAAATTATATCATAGTTGAGTGGTTTAATTCACATTTGAATCCTCCTCTGAATGACCATGAGTAGATTACTTAGAATAGTCTATAGATAATTGTATTATTGTTTGTCTACAGAGTTGATTATTATGGCTGTATGTTTGTCTTTCAGAATGTTGGCAAGGCACTGCGCTCTACCTGGAAGTGCCTAATGCTTGGGCTGTACAATTTTGCCCTCGGCTACTCTACTCCGATCACAATGGCTGCTACTTTTGTCCCTGACTTTCACCCAGGCAGAAATACGACCTGAGCCGAGCCACATGCACCTCCTCCCGTTTCTTTGCGAACTGTACTGTATATACCAGTTCATATGTTTATAATGTTTGTGTATTTAAAATTTCATTTTTATATTGGTTTCTGTAAATTGTAATCAAAATATTCTTCTTCTATAAAATAGGCATTTTTCACAGCAGACATTTTTACTTGTCAAAGTAGGAAAAACAGGTGATGTTCTAATCAACTGTCTCAGTCATCATTTATTTCATTATTTACGGTGACATGTTGTTGATCTTATTAATCCTAATGTCCTACTGTTGGTCATAATATACCGTATGGCACACTTGTTAACCAGATTTGCAGAAATATACACAGTTAAGATCGTAAAATTAGAGATGGAGTCTTTAAAATCGCTTTTTGCATAGACTCATTGCACTCTTTATGTATGAACTCTTTAAGCCTAAATCACATATTGTTCATGCAACATGTGCCTTTTTTCACTTGGAGAATGTGTTTTTATCAAGAATCTAGCTGGTGTTTGCATGTGTGCAGAGGGATAATGTGGGAATGTGCACCTGCAGCAGGAAGGACAGGAACATTTACTGTAGCTGCAGATAAAGTGAAACAGGGCAGATACCCCCTTACAGGCAGGAAAGATCATGATTTGAAAAGATGAATAAATCAAGGCTGAAAGGATGTAGGCAGAGTGAGTAAGAAACCAGGCCACCCCTCCTCTCAGAGTGGAGCAACTGGACCACTAATCTCAAGAGTATTTTTCAATTCTCAAACTGTCTAAGCAATAAACGGACAACAGACTACTGATGACTGGAGGTGATGGGGATTAGAAGGCTTTGCTTACATTTCTGTGGAGTACAAGTTTATGATGATTTTCAGATTGGAATATAATGGTGTGACCTTCAAAGCACTTTAGCATTTCTACATGTGTGAATTTGTTCAGTTTTAAAGGTTATTCAAGTCATGATATTTGTAAGTTGGTGCATAATAAACTGTTTAACAAAATGTAATCATGTATTAATAGTGGCCAAATGAGTGTGCTAAAGCAATAAAGTCTCGAAATAAAGCCTTTAAAGTGCTAAAAAAGACAGAAATACCAGATTCTTATTGAATATCAAAGGATGCAAGCTCATGTAAGGACAATAGAATGTTTTGAGGATTTTTTTTAATTCAGAGGCAAGAGAGATATAAATTGATAAGATATGAGGGATGATTAGAATAATGGATGGGATCAGAAGGAAATGTAGATATCCAATTACTGCTGTAACAGATGAAAAAAGCTGATATGCTGCTACAAACATTTGTTAAAGTTCAGATTATATTTGAGACTAGGGGAGAAGAGGGAGAGACGCTTGCTAGAGAATGATATTACAAAATGAAGATATCAATAATTTATAAGTATTTCATTTACAAAGGCATTACTGAATCGTGCTATTAGGAAACCAACAAGGATGTCTCCACCAAGCAAAGACTGTTTTGTTATGTGATTAAAAATCATCTTTGTAAAACATCTAAGGCCTCTTACTTGAACAGTATAATAAAGTATGGGAAAAGGGAAAGTTGGCGCAAAACTGGAAAGAGACTGTCGTAGGCAAGTACCAACCCGCAAACCAGGGAAAGAATACACTCATCCATGGAATTATCAACCTATTGCTTAACATGTAATGTCTGTAAACGAATGGAGAAAATGACACATTTTATGTGATTTATGTGACATAAAATGTCAAAACATTTTTTTTTATATATACACTGTATGTTTTGTATTTTTTTTTATTATTGCTAGTGGCCTTAAATTAGAGTCAGTTTTACATTCTTAATCTTACATTTTGTCATATAGCCTATGTTATTCAGGAAGAAACCGTTCCGGTGTTGCACCGAAATCTGTGACCCGTCGTGATCTGTGTCCCTCCTGTTAAAAGCGTAGCGCCCCCTTCCGTGGTTAAGGTTAGGGACAGGGGTTTGGTTCAGGTTGAGGTAGGGGGACACCGATCTCGATGGGTCACAGATTTCGGTGTAACACCGGGGCTGAAGTAGCCTACAGTTCCTCAAATGGCCACTTGAGGCGAGTCAATCCCCATATACACCATGTTTTACCCACATGTTCAAAAAAATCCCTACTTCACAGCAGCATGTTTACATCCTGGTACAAAAAAGGTTTTTGTACTTATAGCTAATTTCCCCCTTCATGCCAACTGCATAGGAGGTGCATTTTTAAATAACTTACCATGGACTCACCATAGACATTTTAAACACCCGTTTAAATAAGCATTAACTACGTATTCACCTCGGTGACGTAATTCTTTGGCGACAGAAGTGCTCCTTCCGTAGTCTTTTGACTTGTTTACATGAGCCTATGCTGAGCAGAGTTTTGTGAAGATGACGGACCAGAAAGCAGAAAATATCAGCTCTATCCCCATCGATGGGTTCAGCAATTTAAGAATTACATCGATATGGACGTTTCTCTTGTCTGTAAGTTACATTTCCTGACTCTAGCTGCTAGCTAGCTAGCTATGGGTTAGCTATCGAGACCATCGCTACCCACTTAGAGCAGTTATATTTCGGTTAAAGGGACTAATGTGATGCTTCTTTTTTGTTTACTGTTCGTAGGTGCAGTGGTCGGAGTCTTGGCTAATCGGGCTGTTAGTGTTTCATGTTGTGTGTTTGTTTCTGACCGTGGTGACGTGCAGGTATTACAGAGCTCAGATATGTCACTTCCTGCTCATGGGTAAGTAAATAAGAAAGATGCCTTACTCTTATTAATGTAAACTGTTGATTGATAGCGAGTATAATAAAAAACTAACATACATGTACATCAGTGGTGTAGTTTTATGTATTGTAGTGGGTATACTGTACTGCCCTATGCTATATGGGCCAGAATCTGCCTTTGGGGAAGGGGGGGGGGCATATCATAGTGGGGGGCCTGGGTGTCCTCCCACAGGGATGTTTTGAGCATCAACAACTTCATTGTCTTAGATACACTTTTATGCACCAATTTATGGTGGAAATACCTTTATTTAGCCTATGCGAAGAAAAAGAATACACATGATAATTCAAAATATAATGGAAAGTGTGTTGTTGCGTGTCATTGGGCATTTTTAAGTGGGTATATGGAAATCCTGGAGCTTTCTTAGTGGGTATGCGCAGTATACCTGCGTATCACGTAGATTACACCATTGATGTACATAGTAAGTTGTAATGTTGAGTCAAATACTTCTTGCTACAGTTACCTGTGACATACCTGTATTTTTCACATCCTGATTGCATGTAGGTGTTTTTCTCAGACATTTATCACAAGAGTAACTATTATTGGTGCTGGTTTACAGCATACAATACATAAGCAAAAGTACTATCAAAATAAAAAGCTGTGTGCAGGTGATTAAAAGGCAGTACTGGAAAAAAAGCATCAGTCTGTTTAATCTGTGTTGCTTTGATCTGGATTTGAAAACTGCTCTGTTGGTTTTGCACATACATTAAATTTATGCACACCAACATACTGTTTAATGCTTTCTAACTTAGATATTTATAAAATGTTATTGTTATGTATTTTTCTTCTCATTTGTATCATGTTACTACCATGGGTGTATTATAAGATGGTTACGCTGGTCAAGTACAACTACTGTGTGTGTGTGTGTGTGTGTGTGTGTGTGTGTGTGTGTGTGTGTGTGTGTATATATATCTCAAAACCAGTTAACAGTATCAGTAAGTCCTGTATACCACAAGATTTTCAATGATAAATAACCTGATATTGACCAGATCAAAGTAAAGAAAATTGGGAAAGTTGAGTTTTGGGGCTAACAAACTGTCTGTGCTTTTTAGTGTTCTCTGACTGACATTACCTCTCTCTCACAGTTGGCCTGGTGTATAGTGCTGAATATCTAAATGAGCTGGCAGCAATGAACTGGAGGTAAGACCATTGTTCAACAGTATTTTATTTATTGTGTGTGTGTGTGTGTAAAGGCTCTGTTGTTCAAAAACGGGACACATGCAGTCTTTTTTTTTTTTTTGCAGGTCCTTTTCTAATTTCCAGTACTTTGATTCCACGGGCATGTTTATATCTTTGGTCTACTCTATTCCTCTTCTGCTGAATACAATCATCATTGTGGTAAGCTTTTTATTGTTTATCCTCATATTGCCACAGCAAATAAATGATGAAACCACTACTCAACACCTGTTTGTATGTGTTGTACATTGGCAGATGGTGTGGGTGCACAGGACCTTTTCCACTATGACTGAGCTGAAGACACTCCAGCTCAAGCGAAAGGCCCGCCGAGAGAAGAGAGAAAAGAATGACTGATCCCTCTTATTATGTCCAAAAATGGGCTTCATTGGGAGGAATAAGAATCCGTGTCTCTGAAATGCTAATCCTGACTTTTGGCAGATTCCTTCTTGTGACCGTACAAAAGATTGTTCGTTGATGTCAGTCAGGACTGGGTGTCTGTTTTTTTAAAGATGCCGCTGAATGTACTGTACACTATGAGATAAATGAGGACCAAAGGACATTTACTGTTTTGTATTTAATGTTGTTTTAAAGTGTGTTAAACTGCACAATGAAAAAAAGCAGCGCTTTAGATTTAAGACTGCAGAAGGGCATTATATGGATCATGGAGAAGAAAAGAAATAACTGTTTGTCAAGAACCTTTGTACTATATGGTGTTATGATGTTGTCATCAGCATAAATCCATGACTGATCATTATCAATCCATTGATTTAGGAGTAGGAGAGTAAATATTGACAAAAATTTGGAGTCCTGTCTTTGCATTTTTAAAGTTTGCTCACAGGAAACCATGAACCATTTACTTCATTCAACAAACCCACATCAAGTGAATTAATGTTATTTTCGTTTAACTGGCTTTGTATCCTAGAATCAGTTGAACTTGTCTGACAGCTTTCACCCAGTATGGGGGGTTGGAGGGGGAAGTAAGGTCCTATGACCCGGCACACGTGGTGGCTGTTCATAATACTGGGCTAAAGCCTTTTCCACAGCATACATTTTGACTCGTCCTACTAGGAAAAGCACAGGTGTCATTCAAAACATTAACAATGGCTCTGTTTTATTCATGTGTCAGTGTGCCAGCATGCACAGTACCAAGACCCCGAGACTGAAGCAGCTAAATGGAATTTAACCATCATTCATTTTATTATTTACACCTGTGCTTTTCCTGCTGTGACTTGTCAAAATGTCCAATGAAAAAGTCTTCTATATCTTTAGGACTTTGCAGGGCCCCACACAGTCACAGTCCAACACCGGTCCTCATTCTGTTGGGAGTTTACACCCAGACTTGATTCCCCAAAAGTGAAATGCTCCACCGTGCATTGTAGTGTTATTTCTCTGTTGCATACGCAGCTTTGAGCCAGCTGTCAGACACATATTCCTCTTGACCCAAAACCACACATTTCCCTGCAGGTGTCATTACAGTAGCAGCACCCATTGTCACTGATAGGATAGAAGAAAGGCTAGTGTGCAGGCTTAATGTTGTATAAATCAGCTGGCCTCTTAGCATGTTATGTATATGATTTTATTATTATTAGAAATCATTGATTCATTAAATTTGCATGCATTATCTGTAGATTAAAACTGCCAAATGTTTTGGATACTAGTCCAAATTATGCAGGGATGTATGAGGACCAAAAAGCATTCCAAACATATTTTATTTTGAGAATGTTTTAAATGAACAGTAAAATACATGATAACAAATATTATACAAAACAGGTGAAAACACAAAAGCTGCAAAAGGAATACGCACATTTGACTATTTTTTTTTAATCTCTGCAGAGAGCTGACAGGATATCTCACCTCAAACGTACTGTTTTTCTTTTATTCATATCGCTCCTTTTTTGTTTTCCTAGATTCATCTGTTATATGTTGGTATGCTTTTCCTGCATTCACCTGTCAGGACTCATGGACATGAGTGATTGTATTGCTGTCATCATGGGAAGTTATCTGAGGAAGGGGAGGAAGAGAAAAGGGTGTGTTATATTGGTGCAGGTGGTGAAGTGTGCATCTCTTTTGCAGAAGGCTCCTACATGACAGCTCGAAAAACTGATCACTTCCAAAGACAATAATTAGTGAACAAGAGCAGGAGTCACACATACACTTTATTAGGTAGATCTCAATTGATGCAACCAGCTCAGTATTTCCAGACACTTGAGTTGTGTCTAAATGAATAAGTACAGTACTCAGACAAGTTTGGGCAGTTCCCTTTTTTCTGTGAAACAAAAGATTGGAGTGGACACAATCCTCCGTATAAATCTCTTGGTCGGACTGATGATAAGTTGCAGCCAAATTTGTCAGTTCATGTATCTCAGATATGGCTGCTTTCCTCTGGTTTCACATGCACAACAGTACAGTACATTGCACAACATCCAGTCAGCTGCAGTCCTGTGGGTGAAAACACTTTGGATAAAATAAAATAAACACCTGTTAGAAAGAGGGTTGAGGAGATGACCATAGGGTTCAGGCTTGAAGGTGGGGAACAGTGTACGTGACAAAGATCATGAGACAACGCTGTGAAGTGCATTTAGAACAAACAACTCATTAAACCTAAAGGGAAGATAGGCTGCCAAATTAAGTCATATTGGGCACTTAGATATCAAGTTGGCCAACTGACAACTGGAAAAACAAGTTAATCTGTCAGTAAATCCTAACTGATTAAGTTGATGATGAGCGACTTAGGCTGGTAATTGGAGGAGGAATGTTATAACAGAAAGTAAGAATAACTGTAAGAAACATTTGGAAAGACTTGCCCAGAAACTGACATACTGATCAAGGATGAATCATGTCAATACATTATGGCATGAGCTGAAGCTGAGGTTGACACAGGTCTTGGAAGTATTTATTATTATTATTATTATTAAAAACAGATTTTATAGCTCATACTGTATACCCTCAAAGAGATATTTAGCTGATTTAAATCCAGCTCTGTGTCATGGAAGTGTGGGCAGTGTGTAGATGAACGGTAATAATAATAATAATAATACATTTTATTTGTATTTTCGTTTAAAAACATCTGTAGTCTGTGGGGCCCTCAGGTGGTTCCACAGCCTCGGAGCAGCAGATGAAAAGGCCCTATCACCCATGCTGTTGAGCTTGGTTCTGGGGACTTGGAGGGTGTTTGTGGTTGCAGACCGGAGGGTGCGTGAGGAGGTCTGGGGGGTGAGGAGTTCCTGTAGGTAAAGGGGGGCATGTCCGTGAACGGTGTGTGCCTTCCCTCCGTAGCGATAGTGCACGAACATTGTAGCAGCCATCGTCTGTTGAAATCCGCCGGTTGAAGTGAAACATCCGGCTTCATCTGAATAAGCAGACCACAGCTGCTTCAAGTTCTGTGCACTGGTGCCCAGGAGGGAAGGCACACACTGTTCATCTAAACACACTGCCCACACATAGATGACACAGAGCTGGATTGAAATCGGCAAATTATTCCTTTAAGTACCTTTAATATTATCTTAGTATTATACCGTGTTTATATATGCTATAGCAGGGCCTGCTGTGTGTTTCCCTGTCTGTGTTGTCTTGCAGGTCCCTGGGCGGAGCCAATCAGTGCAACTGGGAGCACCTGACCAGTCTCCCAGGAGTCTTTTAGACCTGGCTGTCTCAACCCGCTCACTCTCTGTCTCTCTCCATTCTCCTGTCACCACATTTCTGTTTGGTTGGCTTTGGCCTTGTTACTAGTTCAGGTTTTATACTGTATGACACCTTTCACTCATCACCTAACCATACAACCATCTGCTGACACACTGATAACACTGATTAACATTCCTCACAACTTTAATATGCTTTTTCTATATGTTCGGTAAGTAAATGTAATACCTTTTAGTTGAAACTGTGTATCTCCTGTCTTTTGTCATGCTCATGAGCCGGGTCATGACAATATAATTATGTTGTTTCAGCTGTTCATTGAAGCTAAATTATATTTACACTTTTAACCCAACTATCCATGTTTTTAAGCATGCAACACTCCATCAAACGGATGTCATGTGCATAATTGTATACCCATTTCCCCAAAATTCAGCCTGACGTATTTAGTATCTTTGGTAACGTTTGGGTCTCAACAAGAAATTTAAACACAATTCTGTAAGTTTCAACGATGTTTGGATGCACAGCATCAGTTTGTAGCCATAATAACTGACCCGCTGCTTGTGATGGTGATCCTATTGGGGGAACTGCTGTATAAAGCCTTTTGTGGCTCCAGAGGGAGCTGCGCAAAATCTACTAAGTGATGCCTCAAGTGATGTCACTTGACACAGTAAACTAATTTACGTAGACGTTTAATATATGAAAAACATTTCAACCTTTCACCTGCAAGCTATCCTCACAATCACAAATGTCTGGCCTGAAGTCAAGCTTCTCTGTCAGGTTCTATTTTAAACCATAGGCCAAAAACAGTCATGGGCAGTGAGTTCATATCTCGAGTTCATAAAGGAAATGACCTCAAATTATTTTATTTATTAGTTTTTTCCGTCTGTCACAATGTTCTCTTTCACTGTTTCTATACAGTTTATGTTGGCTGCTGCTGTGGTTCTCAACATCTGTGGTTGTATAATCTAGATGTTGGCCAGGACTCTGTTTATTACAATGTTATGCCAATAAAAGCAGTTTCAACCACTTTTCCACAAATGTACGGTTGTGAAAATTCATTCCTGAAGAGCAGAGCAGAGCTTAAAAATGGATTAACTTAAATAATTTTCTCTTTCATACCAAGTTTACATGTAAATTCTACAATGTAAACAACAAACATTCATACATTTTTTTCATTTGAGATTTGAGGTGAAAATACCAAAATTCTAAATGAAGTATGCTACATAAATTCACATGGGGTTAGTTTTGTAATAATATAAAACGGGTCGCTCGTAATGATGAACCTATAGAGAATTATCACCTTAATTTGCAGCTCCCTTGTTTTTACAGAGTCTATAGTGTGTTTCAGTTCATTGTTTAGCTGTCCGGCCCACAACCTTGCTGTTTTGGTTTACTTTTACTGCTCTCTTCGTGTCATTTAGCAACAAAGCTTAAAGAAGAGTGAACATTGGACTTTCATTCATCAGGTGACCTCAAAAATGACTCCAAAGGAATGATCATATTGCTCTGTAACCAAGGGGACAGGTTTCGTTCAACATTTACGATTTTCTATTTCACAACATTAACTACATGTTTGAAACTTAGACTGTTAAATAGAACGTTCATATGTTTAAAATGGCCACCGGGCATTGGTTTCACGACATTTAATAGAATGGTCATATATGTTGTTTTGGGAGTCATTGGCAATTGACCTAGTGTGCCATTTAGATATGAGGACGTGTTGGACATACTGTGGGGATGGTGTTGCAATGTACCAGAGAAAATTATTATTAATACAGGAGAAGGCCTTGCATTTAAAAAATAATGTACATCCCCTCTCCCCACTCCAATCATTTCCATACAGTCCCTTACAACACACAGTAAGAATTAGTGTACATCATACACAATTATATGCTGTGATGTATATTGATGGCAAAGATGTTATACTATGTTATCAAGCATTTGAAGTTAATGGATCCTTTATATTGTTGACACATTAGCAAACACCTAAACTATCCCACTTGCTTACAACTAGATAGTGTGTTTAAAACATTTATTAAATGTTCATATACTTATAAATGCTAATAGGGGGAAGGCAGTTGAAATAAAATGTTAGCCCGTAGCTTTGAGCAGTGAAAGCAGCATACTTTAACCTGGTGGTAGTGGTGGTGTCATGTCGCAGCATCTCTCTGCTGGTTGAGTCACACTGTGACTGGGCATGCTCTGTAATACAATAAAGAGGAAAGAAAGGGAGAGAGGGGAAAAACTGGAATAACTGATACAGAGTAATAGATGACTCACTCGGTGTGTGCCTATGAATGAGTCACTGTGATATACATGATTATATAGATATATTTTATTACACATATTCTGCATACTGGTGATGTAAAAAGCCTGGTACTGTCTGATAAGTATTAAAATAAAATCATTACAGTATGATATACTTTTATTTATAACAGATATTTATCAACATGATATATACTAAATATAAATTGTAGTAATTTAACTTTTATCAATGTATTTTATGAAATGCAATATGTCTCAAGGATACAGCCTAAAAGCCACAAAGAACTTGAACTCAGTTACTTACTCTCAGTGAGTCATCGATCAGCCTGTATGATTTACTACAGTACACGTTCAGATAGATGATGATCACCTTCTTTCATCATGGTTTACTTTCGGAGTAGCTACTGAAAACATCAGTTATAAACATTATTATTCCAACATGACAATCCTCTGTTAATAATATTTTCTTACATTAATGTCATAATAAAAACCCTTAAAGGCGAACTCAACAATTTTGCTTTAATGGTAACAACTTTGAGAGCTATTTAATTGCTATTTAAGAGCTATTGTTTTACAATCAATATGAAAACATGTCAAAATGTATTATACAAGAAAAATTAAATTAGTATACGAGGTATGACAGAGATTTAAAGATAGATACTGATTTGGTGAGCCTTACTTAAAAGTGGCAGTTTACTTCAAACATTGGGGTCTTTATAGAATGAGTTCCCAAAGGACAATCACTGGCTGGTCTACAGGTGTTGTACCCTGGCATGTAAGTGTTTACTTTCAAGATCAGTTACTAAATTCAAGAAGTGTTATCACTGTAATGCAACAAATGTCTCTCAAAATAGATGTGTGCACTTTTTTGGAAGAACACTTATTTACTGGAGTTCAGTATTTTTCTGAAGTCCAGATGAAGAAAAGTAAAACCTGTCAACTACAATCAATTAAAATCGCTAGATTTATGTTTCAGGTGAGATTCTTAGCATACTCCTCAGGGTTCCTCCCCAACAGTGGCTGGTACCTCTCTGTTACAGATATTCTGTGGCATTGTGGGAAGCTGCAGGTCATATCAGGAACTCTATGCCAAGTCTTCCACTGTGGGCCTACATTCTTACAGCACCAAGACAGGCGCCTTGATCCAGGGACCTAATTGTGCAACTACAGTAACAATAAGATTGTACTAAGATTGTGATTAATTGATGTTGCTGTCACGTGATTGGCTGATTAGATATTTGCATTAACGAGCAGTTGAACAAACGTACCTAATTTAGTAGCCAACAAGTGTAAATGAAACTTCTCTTTAGATAAAGCCATTGTATAATCTAAAGAATTTAAGATGTCAAAGTTTAGTTATTAAGTTCATAGAGCAAGGCACTAGTTTATCAAACAGGCAGATTGCTGTTTGTTTGAATATCTTTCCAATGAGATTCTGCCAAGTGTGTTAGACTTACAACACAATGTCATAAATCAATGGGTGGACGCAAACGCACTTACATAAACAGATAAAAAATATCTGAGGTCATTAACTATGGTATTTATCAAAGGAAAACCCTAAACCATAAGGAAAATGAAAGAAAGTCAGCCTTACATGCAGTCATGCCCAATCCTAAAGGAGAATAATAGCAGAATGCATATCAATGGAACCAGGAATGGAGGTTCTGCTGAATAAAATAAGCTTATTAATGTCCATTGTCACACATATCCGTCTGTCTGGACAGTGTGTACACCCAAGGGAAAGTGTCTCCATTGTCACTTATGCCAATTTGGTGCTCCTATCTGAAATGCATGAATCATAGCCCATTATTGTGATGAATTTTAGGACTTTGTCACTTGGAGTGAGAAGCCTTATTTCCTCTGTGCAGCTGTAGTTAGTTCTGTCAGAGAGTAAGGGAAGACAGGTTGAATCCATCGCTTTACAAACCTCCTCAGTCCACCTTTCCTCCAAAATGTCTTGTTGACAGATCAGTGCTTTAAAGCTATAGTGCCATAGTTTCTGTCTCCTCCATGAGAAATTCTAAGTAATGACAACTAGTCTGCCGTGCATCCACATGACACAAGCCTTCTGTGATAGCGCTTCACCCCCACCTGTCCTCCACACAGTTGCTAGTAGCCAAGGATAACACGGAGGATTAAAAAAACATGATAAACGGAAGAAGAGGTAATTATTGTTCCTTGAGTTTCTGTGTGCAAAAGTCACCGGACGACACCTATTCTAAACACAGCCATGCTGAGAAATACAGAGATCGTTTTGTGGAGCCAAAATTAGCTTTGTATCAACTCATTTGGCAATGGCTTGAATGTAACGGACGTTCATTATTATAAAAAAGTTACGCACTAAAGCTTTAAATTGTGTATGACGAAAAAGAGATTCTTCATGGCTTGGCTGAACTGCATATACACACTTTTGATTTAATGACCATCTCGCTTTCAATTCATGCTATGACTCATCGCGTCCCTTATGCAGTGAGAGGAGGTGGGTGCTGGAGGTTGGTGGTGTAGTCGCAGCATATTGTGACATAGATGCGCTGTAATGCAGAACGTCACAGTGAGGCCCAATGGGAGGGGACAGTGGCACTGTCGGTGGTGAGTCATGTAGGAAACCCTGAGGTGGCGTGTACATGTGTTGTCTTGAGAGATCTACATACAGTGGCCCCCATCCCTTATTTGCATACATTTTAATTAGCGACGCTGACAGATGCTAACCGACAGGTTTGTTGTTTTATATTTACATACTGACCTGTTTTCTTGGCAAGCCCTGTGTTTTTTCAGGAAATTTCAAAATGTCTAAAGACTGAACATAATAAAAGCAATTCATATGGGCAATATTGAGTACAATATGGCAAAACAATATATTGAAGCCGTCTTCACCGAACGCATTTACATGTGCGCAAGTATCCCGGTTATGTGATGCACATAAAAACATCACATCCTGGTTTGAGAAACCTGGATATGCTTCCTGCAGTTCTTTGATAGAAACCAGGACACGGTGGCATGTAAAGACCTTATCCAGGTTTCCGAACAGTCTTTGTTGGTTGAGAACAAAGTTGAAGAGATGGTGAGAAATCAAGACACAACTGCACACATTTGATCAGAAACCTGGATACTGTTATAATCGTCAATACAGGGATTTGAAGGAAGAAAAAAAAACTAAAAACCACAATCGGACTCAAAACCGGGATACAAGTGCACATGTACTGTAAATGCACTCATATGTATCAGTTAGCTCTGAGTGGTGGCCAGTCATTCTTAACTTTTGACCAAGAAGAAAATGTTTTGTATTGGCCAACAGAAAACTATTTGGGTTAAATTAAGACTCTTATTTCAAATCATTTTATAGATAGTACATTTAAGGAAATTAAAAATCGCTTTCTTGCCCAAAGTTAGCGGAGAAGATTGATACCACTTTAATGCCTGAGAGTGGTATCAAGCTTCTCTTCTCTGCAAGAAAGCTAGCAAGTGTAAATCCCAAAATAGCTGGCTTTTCCTTTTAACTGCTTGACGGACATACAGATACTCATTTTTATATTTCCCTATTTTGGTTTGTTTGTTATTGTGTTCGGAATATGTTTGGATTCACAAGTATGTTGTTAAGTAGGTTATGCCTACATTTTACTTTTACATAATTTGTTCAATAGGATTTTGGGGTTTTAGAGTGGGATTTGATATTATAGCGTGTGTGTATGTGTGTGTGTGTGTGTGTGTGTGTGCGTGCGTGCGTGCATGTCTGCATGTGTGTCTACCATTACTCCTCCGTTGTGCAAATACTAATAAATTACAATTATATGTAACACAAGCCAAAGAACACACAAGCTCTCACTAATATTGAACAGTGTGAGAGATGAAAAGAAATACGTTGGGTCGCTGATTGTGTTGTGAAGGAAAACATCTGGCTGAAGATGAAGATGAAAAAAGAAAGGGTGGTGCAGAGGATGATGCGATGGTGGAGCTGGGGGTTCAATGCTGGGGCTGTGGTTATCTATTTCAAACCCTACTCCAGCCCACTTTCACCCATTCTCATAGACCACACTCCCCACACCAGTTCTTGGTACCTTCCCCTCACGGAGGTTGGTCCCTCTTCCCACCCGCCTACCCAGGAGTCCCATTCACACATATGCATACCAGGACAGGGGAAAAACATTATATCCCTGCCAATATATGGTGTGTCATTTATTTAAAAGAAAAGTTAAATGTGTCATAACAAAATATTTAAATTTAGGTTCAGATAACAAGTCAAGTCAGTTTTATTTATATAGCACATTTAAAACAACAGGAGTTGACCCAAAGCACTTTCCAGTCGAGGCAGATGGTTGAAGATATGCCTCAATACAGGTAAACAACATTAAAACAACACGTGTAAGTTAAGTCAGCAGTGGTGGCCTAAAGGTTAGACAAACAAGCTTGTGACATGTCGGTTCAATTCCCGGACCAGCAGGATAAATCTAGGTGTAGAAAGTAAAAAAAACATTGCTTGCCTCTCCCTCATTACCACCAATGAGGTGCCCTTGAGCAAGGTCCTTAACCCCAACTGCTCCAGTGGAGCTGGTCAACTGCCAGCAGGTCCACAATGGTGAAAGCTCATTTCTACAGATGTGGGGGTATGATCAGAGTTGACTCTACCATGGTAGTCACAAGATAGAGTAGTATGAATAGTAGATAGATTAGTATGTGAATAACTGTGGTGGACATGCGAAAAAAGAAAGAATACTTTACTGGAAAGGGAATTTAATTCTCCAGTGGTCAATCAAGCCCAGCTGGAAATTTGTGGAAATTGTATGACGTTGGCCGACTTATATTTGTAGATTGTTTAGTGGATGACCTATTGAGTTCTGGGTTCTGAACCTGATTGAAGTCAACTCCAATAAATACAAGGTGATCATTGAGAATAGGTACAGAGGAAAAGACTGTGGAAATAGTTTTTTTGTCATCCCAAATTGGAACACATATTGATGCCAAGATCACAGGCATTTATTTGTCTTTAGACTTTAAAACACTGTCTGTTCTCTTATGTTATGCAAAAATCCATTTTTGAATGTGAAACAGATGCAGAGGCGGTGAATCAAAGTTGGCTGGTAGGCTGCTGTGGTTCATTATTCACAGATGTGTCCTTGTTCTGATATTACAACACCAGGTCAGTAAAACACTTACAAATGCTCTTAAATTTTACATTTGTCAGTTTAACTGGATTAGTACCCTTTCATTTTTATTTATTCTTGTTTTAGAGAAAAAGAGAAAACTAGTCAAATATGTCCCAAACAGTACATCTTAGTAATATTTGCTTAAGTCCAGGACCATGTTTAAGTCATTGGTACAATATGCAAGTTGTATCTATAGCACTAAACACCAATAAATAAATAATCTATTTCCCACATGCTCAATAGGCTGACTTAGGTCTAAATCCAGACCAAAATACAATTTAATCAATGCAACAGGACCAAGACCACCTGAAAGTGACACATTGCTATCACATCACCTCACTTGTAATCTTTCAACCGCTATAGTAACCACGTAAGCGGTGGAAGATGTGAAATTTAAGTAAATTAAATACTGAGAAATATGGATTATTTCAATCTGAGAGAAGCATGACACCATTGTATGTAATTTGCAATAAAACAGTGGAAAGTGGTAAAATAACATGTTGAACCAAACTGTCCCCAGAGCACAGAGGTAAGCTACCAGCAGGATAATTATAAAATCAATGACACAGCAAGGACAGACTAAAATCCACTATTTTACTCATGAATAGGGTGAAAAAGTCATACTGCAGTAACACATCAGGGTTTTTCCATCTGGCCATCACACCTTTTGTGCCAACATTTAAGGACTTGCACATTGAAGGTGTCTCCAATTAATACAGAAATATGATTTGTCACAACCTTCCTGGATTGTGACAAAGTGAACATTTTGCAAGTGAATCTCGAAAACTTGTATTTGAATACCCTTCATCTATATCATATCGGCCTATGGGTGCACAAGGCTAAAATAAGCAATGAAAGTTAATTTTCATTCATGACAGGACCTCTCCAAAAGGACCAACATGAAAGGGATTAAAAAACAGACATGTCATCACACTGACCCCCTCACCTATAAATCATATACTACATATTTTTTTTTTTATAGTATCTTGATGTGGTAAGGGTGGAAAATGTGTGACAGACTGATTCTACACACGTGTTAATGTACTTTTGTTTTTTTACTTCCACATTATTATTATGTAATATTGTGGCCCTGTCTTATAGGTGGGGCCTGTGTCAAAATCCAGTTCTAACACCTTTATTATTTTAGTTTGCATTGCACTTAAATGGTGCATTTTACTAAATAAGTTGTTTCATCAAATTACCACAAACTAACTGATACAAAGTACACCAACAGCAAATTATTGCCCTGGGGCCCACAATCTGGCCATGCCCAAGACCAGTGCATGCAATCACTTTATTTTGTTGAGCAATAGCAAATGTAATGGTACAATATGTAAGTTTTATTTTGCATTAAAACAACAACAAATTCATTGTCTGTATTATATCATTTTATCTATGTGCACATGGCTCAAATAAGCAATGAAAGTGGATGTTTCAATCATGTTCAGACCACTTTGGAGCAGACAGAACGTCTCCAGCAGCACAAAAGGGTTTAAATGGTAGAAAATCTAAGACACACTCATTCTACGCACATATTAATGTAAAACAGTTGCTTACAACTTAATTCTGTTTTGTCTCTTCCATCATCTTATAACTTTTCTTTTTTACTTTCGTATTTTACAACGTGTAATCTTACTATGATTGGCTGTTTGGAGAAAACAAGATCAACATGACTTCCACACCGCAGGCAGAGACTGCTGGATGCCTGCTCTTCTCCCTATAAAAGAGTAATGCACATTGCTGTCCCATCCAGTTATCTGTCATTGTTATCTGTTGTTGTTGTTGTTGTTTTACTGAATTAAAGCTGACTGCTCCCCACTGATCACCAGGGATAGCCGACAGGAACTTGTCACGATGTTTGATCTTCACATTCAGAGCAGGATGACCCACTCAGAGCAGGCAGAAATGGTAATGGTACATTGTGAGGAATTACGAACCTTGTATCAATGGAAAAAAAACTTTTTACTGAGCCTGCCTCTAAAGACTGTTTTAGGGTGTCTGAAATTTATGGAGGATAATTCTAAGAATTATATAGTGAAAATGCAGTTGAGGAAAATTTAAAAACAAAAAGATAACTTTATTTCTTAATTCATTTTCACTATGCATTTTCTTTATATATACATTCATAATTATGCTTTACTGTTTCCCATTTCAGGATTTTAAATTTAATTTTCACGGGAGGTCTGTCAAGCTTTCGAGCGAGGGAAACACCGCACACCAAAGCGTTGTGCAAATCCGATACCCGGTATCCTAAAAGCTTGGACAGGGTGGTGGAATTTTTCCCTTCCCAAAACCTAAAACCCAAGGGGAGAAAGGCTGGGCGTGGATCAAGCAGTGTGGGAGGCCCCATTTACAACTAGCTAAATGTTGACAGTATTAACAAAAACACATACGTTTGCTCCAAGGCAAGAACACGCTAATGTTAGCTAGCTAGCTAACTAACTCAGCACAGCATTGCTTGGAAATAATGATGGTTCTTTGTTCATAATGCATATATTTGAACGTAAAATAAAGACAATTCCGGCGCAAAACGAACCTAGGGGTTAAATAACAGATGTGTACCCACTCTGTCGCTCTCTGGGACATGTTTTCAAGCTAGCGCGGACCTTGATTAGCTTACAACGCTAGTATTCAGGGCACAGGGAAAGTGGGTGGTGATGGCGCAGTGGATATGACACATGCCTTTGGTGTGGGAGACCTGGGTTCGATTCCCACTGCGATACATCAACCAACGTGTCCCTGAGCAAGACACTTAACCCCTAGCTGCTCCAGAGGTGTGTGACCTCTGATATATAGCAATTGTAAGTCGCTTTGGATAAAAGCATCAGCTAAATGACATGTGATGTAAAAACAAATCACTATTTCTACCACTAAAAAGGCTCAAAATATCACCACACTTCAACGGTAGCATAATGAGGGTCCCTAAATGTTAACCGAAGCATTGAGAACTTTGTAAGTGTACAAACAGTTTATTAAAAAGATAGATTATAAAGACAGTCGCGTTCTCGTATACAGGCGGCCGCAGTCTTGGGAGCTACTGTCTTTCTGCCCCGAATACTAGCGTTGTAAGCTAATCAGTGGTCCGCGCTAGCTTGTTCCAAGCTCCAAACACATTTGATTAGCATGAAAACATGTCCCAGAGAACGATCGAGTGGGTACACATCTGTTATTAACCAATCCTTAAGATGATTAAAGGCAAGACAGAGGCTCACTGACATACTTTAAAATATATATTCAGCATTTGTTAATCGCTAAAAATATAAGCATGAGAATGTTCTCATTGCAAAGTGTTCAAGCTAATGTCTTATGTTTATTCCACAAGATTTATGGATAAGCTGTTTGATTTATAATTATTATAATTATTAGATTATTTTCAAATGTCACTTACCCTGATGTGCATGAACATAGCTGTTCCTCAATTTGTGTGTTTCCCATTTGAATGGTCAGTGTATGAGGCGGCTCACATTATTGCTTGACCTATAGGCTTTAGCTTCAATTTTGATGAAATTATTCTCTCATCGGTTGCATATTATGTCGTGGATATATCCCTTGAATGCAGACTGCAGTCCCTTTTGTCTTGCTCTCTCAGATATTTCACCTGTTCCCCAAAAATTACTAATTATCTCCTTGGGAATGTCTGACACCGGTGCATACATACTGTAACAGACGTGCCAGGCACGAAAGCTTGACAGGCGTAGCAACAGTAACTAAGGAGGGCGGGGCTTAGCGAAGGGTCAATTTCCTATTTCCTTTTAACATATAAGTATGTCCCAATCAACTGAGTACTGAGGAAGTGGTCATCTCTCTTTTAACCTCATCCTTTATCACTTGCCAATTTTCAACCCTTCTGAAGTGAGACATCCAACAGAGTTTTACTGGTGGTTAAACACGGACGTGCATCTGCCTTTTAATTATCTTTCCTCCTCAGGTTAACCCCGGTTGGAGCCAGCCATATTCAAAAACACACCAGGCTTACACTTTGGCCAGTTGGCCAGTCCATCACCAAAAAGGAGACAGACATTATTCACTTATGTAGACAATCCCACCCACATGTCTAGGGAATGTCTGGGCACAGAGAGGATCACGTTTTTTTAATTCTGGCCTCTGAAAAGTGACAGTAACCACTAAGACACAGTGTTTCCTTCTATCCATCCCTCCTCCATCTTTGCCATACATTGTGAGTTCCAATCTCCTCTGCTTAAATTTCAGATACCAAATGATAAAGTTCCAAGGGGTCTGACAAGCGATTCTTTTAAACTTTGGTCTGGAAATAATCGTGAAGCTGTGTCTTTCCCTCCGCTGACGCCCCTGTTGCATCACCAGCCATGTTTGCTCAGGTTTTCGTCTGAGTCCAGGAGACTTTTGTCTGCAAAGACATTTCTGTCACACGGGTAATTTCCCATGACAAGAAAAAGTGTTGTAGGTTACTCAAACATCCATAACCTACAACACCTCCTGAAAGCACAAAGGGTGTTCACCCGCTAGAGACGGAGATGAATGGAGAGATGAGAGGGGGATGTTGGGAGCTCAGAGGCCAGATAGAAAATACCAGAACCTTTCTTCTTCTAAAGAAAGCTTTGTTGCAATATTCAATGATGCACAAGGATGAGATATCGTCTCATTTTGCCATGATGTGACACAAACACACACACACACACACACACACACACACACTGACATATAAGCCTGGGATTCATACGTTGCACCTGATGTTCTTTGTTGAATACAAAAAAATAATGGCTTGTGTGCTTTAACCCACCCAGATACTCTAATAGAATTTACAAGATAATAGCATTGGTGGAAAAACAGAGACCTTAACTTTATTTCCAAATTTGAATGAATGGCGCTACAGGAATGATGTCATTGCTAATGTGATATGCCAAGTGGTTGTCTTAATACTGTAAAACCTTTGATGGCATACGATGACTCAGATCAACTAAAACAAAAAACAAGTTGTTATTGTGGAGAAAGAAACACAAAAAACATTCATTCTCCTCATATCTTTACTATGAAAAACTGTGTTTAAAAAGTTTGGCTATTACCACGTCACTATGCTGAAGTTTGCTCAGTTGTCATGAAAAGTTCCAATTTAAAACTTTACGGAATTCTTATTTAAGTAAAAAGCTTTAACTGCTCAGGAAATTTTTTTTAATTTGAATACCATACACTACTACAATAAACCTTGTGGTGAGATTTTTGTTTCTCAACACATTTGAATTGCCATGATGATGAATGATTGATCCCTTTGCATGAAGTGCATTGCTTGTTGCTCCTGAAAACATGTTCAATATCTTGTCAATCAACTTATAATTTCCTTGTAAATCAATGAAATGAAGCTGATATTTGAGAGGTTTTATAGTTCCCTTCTGGTTGTGATTAATCAACATACTCCTCCATGAGTGGTGGTTTAGCTCCTGTCCTTTATTATCTCTACTCTCACTTCATACAGCTCCCCTTTATCTCTTCAAGTCTGAAGCATACATCTTTCCAACAAGGTAAATGTTTATTGTTGTGACTGGGAAACATGTGATTGCTGGCTTGGTAAAGCAGGACTATCAGGCAACTGTCTTATCTACAGTATGTGACGAGACGCTGTCTTTGTCCTTCTTGCCCAAAGTCTCTCCCCTGCATGGGCCTCTGATCTATGGGCACAAAGTGACTCAGCTTATCTACAGGAGAGACTTGAAAGATGGACCTACGGGAAAAAGAAATCTAGAAGAGAAGGGAAGAAAAGATGAGAAAAAAAAATGTGTACAAAACTCTACAGCCATTTTTAAATAGCTCAAAAAGACATGGTAAATAGTGCTCCAAAATTCTGCTTTGGTTGCTTGTTAATTTGAAAATGAATTTGAAGAGAAAACACTTACCCCAAATTGCATCTGGTCTTAAGGGACCTTTAAAGCGAGAATATGCAACTTTTGAAAGAGAGAATAATATAATCTTCCTGTTACAAATGAAAAGTTAAATTCATTAAATAAAACTTCTCAATTCAACACACTCAGGTTTTATTGTAGCAACAAAGATAGTGTTGTGTAATTGACATCAGTGAGTTGGGTCACTATTTGTATTACTCCTCTCTACCTGTGCTACTATTGTTACAATAGCCTAGATTGTCATATCAAGTGTGGTTACACTGGCTGCTGTCCAGTAAAAGTTACATCGCTAGACTTTGGGAAATATGCTGATTTGCTTTATTGCTAAAAATTAGATGAGAAGATCAATACCTCTCTCCTAAGTCTGGCTCTGTCCAATGAATGCATTCATTCTCGCTTGACAAATGCGCACAAAAAAACAAAAGGTTAAAAAAAGAATTTGTGGTTTTGAATGACTTTTGTTTTATTTCTTCAGTGCCATATTTGAATCCTCTTTAACCTAGTATTTTTTTTTTTTGGGGCCTTTATTTGACAGGACAGCTTAGACTTGAAAGGGGAGAGAGAGGGGGAATGACATGCAGCAAAGGGTCGCAGTTCGGAATTGAACTAGCGGTCGCTGCGGCGAGGACCAAGCCTCTGTACATGGGGCGCACGCTCTACCAGGTGAGCTACCCAGGCGCCCCTAACCTAGTATTTTTAATGTATTTTTATCTGTCTTTTCTACCGGAAGTTACCCACTGCACTATTTGAGGTTCAAGGTTTTTTCTTTCTTTCTTGTTACATTGCATTATTCATCTTCTCATAACAATTGCCATGTACCTGACTTCCTGAGGTGAAATGTTTATGTTGTTCCCTTTTTATCGACCTGTTCATCAATAAATAATGAGGCATTTCTTTGGGCTTGCACTGATGGGGATTACATGGCATATTGCAGTGTTTTTTTCTTCTCTGATGTCAACTGGTGAAATGACAATGAGGACAAGAACAAACAGAGCAACCCTAGACTCTTCTCAGGATATATATAAGAAACATAACATTATTATTAATACGACACCTAAAAACAATAAGATGGCCCTCTGAAGAGCCCCCTATTTACTATATTGTGCACTAGTGTGTCCAAATTATCAGTGTGGAATTTATGCACAAAATTGTGCACTCAAAAATTCCCCACAATGCACCAAAAGGAGGCAGGGGGTTTCCAAAGCTATTCAACCATCCGACAAGCAGTTCTGACAAAGTATACTGGCCACTTAACGGTCCAACAATGCAATGTGCTGCAATTACAGTCGACAATACAACTGTTGGTGATGACGGAAATGAATGATGATTCATGAAAATATTGATTCATAATAACATCCATCATAGTTGAGTTCCTATCTGCAAATTTTAAGACAAATCTGCTTGTTGATAAGTTTGACCATTATAAACCAAGCCGCTTGGTCAGTGGCTCTCAGCGTCAGATACTGACGGACAAGGCACCCTTTAGCGTCTGTATGGGACGAAAGACTGAAAAAACGTTGCTAAAATATTTTGTTCCTATGCTTTCATGGACTCTCTATGGGCTTCTTCCTTGAATATGCCTCCACGTCCCCCCCGATTGCCTGCAAGCTTCTCCTTACTATACGGTGATTTCTCTACTGTGCGACAGAAAGTTGCATGAGATACAAGGTAATGAGAGATAAAAGTGTTTCTTTAGAAATAAACAATGGACAAATAGATGTAAAGTTATTCGCTGTCAAAGTGAGGCCAAAATGAATGGGACTCAATGGAATACTAGCGGAAGGTGATGGCTTGTTAGCCTCAGAAACTCCCCATAGGAGGTACACCTTCCGGATGCTCGCTTACCCCCTTGTAAACAACACTGACTCTAGCCGGTTTGCTGCTTCCTGTTTGGTGCTGGAGGGAGTGCACCCATTGGTTGTTGATAATCTTCACGTAATTTAACTTCACTACAAAGTCTTAAAACTTACGATAATATCAAATTATTGAGATGACGGAAGTGCTGCCCAACTCTAGCAAGACTCTCACGATTTCATTCTGATATTGGTAATTTGTCTGCGACAGTGGAATAGCTTGAAAAGTCATTTGGTGTAAGGTCAGCAATAACAAAATAAAGACAAAGATGTCTGTTACTCCCTTAAATTCCTACATGTCATTGCATGTCTTTGCTGAACTCCCTTTTATCTCAAGTGTGTCTCAATTCAGACTTTAAGTTCAAAGTGACCTAAACCACAGTGATGACCTTTTGATAATATAGAGACGGCAGAAATTCATGAGATGATTTGTATGTCATGAATCTTCTCGAAAGAGAGTGAAGAAACCTCCCACTTTCTACACCCTATGTACCCTTCACACATCTTTCTGTTAGACCATATTAATGACCACTAACAGTGTGTGTGTGTGTGTGTGTGTGTGTGTGTGTGTGTGTGTGTGTGTGTGTTTGTGTGTTTGTGTGTGTGCCTGTGAGCGTGTGTGCATGCATGCATGTGTGTGTGTGTGTGTGTGTGTGTGTATATATATATATAAATGATCCACTGTTATCTATAACCTACTCCTCTTCCCCCTTCCAGGACGACCACCAAAAGTAAAATTTCCACCTTCAGATGGGAAGGGAATAGTCATCAAGCATGGAAAACACAATTCAGAACTTATTTTTTGGACATTTACATAATTATTTATATCTTGCACAAAATATAAAGTGTAAAGACTAAATAACACGTGCACACAGTAAATCAGCAGTATGTTGTAGAACATGAAAAGAGAAGCTGGAAAACGCAGAGCGAAATTGGCGTGTGTTTGTGACCACTAAAAGTGGTTTAGCTATAACAAAATATTACACATTAGTTTCCAGCTGTCAGGATCATTTATGACTTCTACCTCTCTTCTTTATGACTGCTTGTGTCTTGCCATGTAACACAAAGTTAAATTATGCTTGTTGACTTGTGTACTTGCATGTGCTCTTGCGTCAAAGCTCATAAAACTCGTTCAAAGCAAATTCCTCTAAAGAAAGTTTGTGCCCTAAGTATGACTCATGAAACCCCAGAAACTTTCACAATTTTACAGCTTAGGTTTTATTTTAGTAGCACAGGTGATGAAATGATTACACTGGCAAACCCATGAGGGTTGGACACTTTGTGCAACAAAAAACTACCAGGCTACTTCAATATATATGGCACTGAATCATAGCGCAAATTAGACAATATAATGTTCCGTACTTTTGGTTGAGGATATTGTCTCTAACTTCCCATATTACCCTGGTGTGGGTGCACAGCTATGCAGTGAGCACACTTACAATAAAGGCTGAAGACAGCAGTTCTCCTTTTGAAGTTTTTATTTAACCAATTGTGAAACTGCAAAAACAGTATTGGACTACATGGTTTGAGAGTTTAAAAGAAGCAGCCCAAAAAGCGAGCTTTAATAAACGTAAGGCTGAATCCAAAAACCCAAGAACATTAGAAGATACACTGATGCTACATTTACATGTGGCCGGCTATTTTCATAAACGGACATTTCAACCTCTCAGTTTTTAAAAATAACATCGTGCACAGCTGTCAGTTTTCAGAAAAGTGTTCGTTTACACGTACCCGTGTATATACGGTATGTCGTAGATGCTGTCAAGAGCATGCCAAACCTGTAGGTGGCAGTGTAACGAGAAGCTCAAGCCCACGTTAGCCAATCAGAATCCCGAAACAAGCAACAACAGCAACAAATCACTTCCTCTCTCTTCTCTTCCTCACTTCCTTTCAGAAGCGAATCCTCCGTTTGTGTGTAAACAAAGGGCACAAACGAAGGGAAATGTCTCAGTTTTTCAAAATAACCATGTACATGTAAACAGGGTATGAGAGCCAGGAACAAATGCAGACAATCCAGCCCTGAAACAACAGAACACAAGGAAAGGAGGGTGGTGATGAGGGACAGGTGCCATGAGGGCTGACGAGGAGGTGAAACACATCAGGGCGGAGCAGATAATCACAAAGGCGGGAAAACACACAAAGCCGGAAGTAAAACAAGACATGGCACATGAGAAGAACCTACAAAATAAAACAAAACCCAGTAGCATGACACAAATTGCATGATTACGAATTTAGAAAAAGATGAGATACCATAAACAAGAGTCACAGTTATTGAAACAATTTATTAGCACAGTAACAAAGAAACTGGATTGAAAAAAGTATAAAATTAGTTATATATTTCAGTCAATCTGTTCACAGTGATACACACTCTTTTGAGTGTCTAGCAGCGATTATAGCCTAACTATCGAGATTCTAATTGGGACAAAACCTTTTTTTTCTACTTCACATAGATCATAAATCCTTGAATATAACAATGACTCATTGAACTCGGTTGAGAAATTTAAATGTTACTGCTTTTTACAGTAGGGGAGACCAGGGATGGTTGTAACATCTTTGACATTCTTTATGTATCTCAGAGCTCTTCAGTGCATTCAAAATATGATACAAACTAGGTAAATATGTCTGTTAATAAATAGTGTAGCTGTTATCTCATACAAACAAAACATGCATGGTTTAGTCTCAAACACAAGAAGTGAAATGTTACAATCCACAATCCCAGTCACAGTAGTGACAGACATTTGAACATTATAATAAAATTTAACAGTATGTGCAAACTTGCACCAACTTCGACAACTGAATGTTGTGTGTTTGTGCTTGTTTGTCTTGCACTCTTTCCTTTGCTCTTTTACATAATTTGATGCTTTAACGTTGAAAATCAACCCCCATCACTCTTTCTCTTTCAAGACCTAGGCATACTGAAATTTAAAAAAGCCATATAAATACAAATTAAAGTTTGCTTGGGGTAGGTTAACATTTCTAACTAACTAACCCAGACTCTTATAGCCATGAATGCTCGGTTACGTTGTAACCTTGGTCCTCCTGCCGCGTCCAACCGCGTCCACCCAGGCTGCTGTGCCACACTACACCCCGTAACGCCCTGCTGTGCCCTACTATGACATGAACTACTATGACTACCATTGTGATCACTGCTTCACTATCTTTATTATGACTATTATTGCCACCATTCACCACTCCCCCAACTGGTGCCGTCAGACACCGCCTACCAAGAGTCTGGGTCTGTCCGAGGTTTCTTCCTAACAAAAAAAAGGGAGTTTTTCCTTGCCACTGTCGCAATAGCTACTGCTAATGCTTGCTCTTGAGGCAACCACTGTAATAGTTGGGGCTTCGTAAAGTACAGAGTTTGGTCTAGACCTACTCTATCTGTAAAGTGTCTCGAGATAACTCTTGTTATGATTTGATACTATAAATAAAATTGAATTGAATTGAATTGAATTGAATTGAGAGAAGAGACTATTTCTCCAGCTGTAGGCCGCTCAGAGACGGTTGCAATCAAACAATCAATGATTTCAAAAATACAGGAGAATCTCAGGAACAACATGAGTGTATATATCATACACATACATATTTATTTCTTATTACTGTTTTTAATGCATACATTGAAGGAACCGACAGGTTACAGTTCACTGAAATTGTACTTTATATGATTCCACATGACAAATAAATAAATTGATTGATTGAGCCCTTCCCTCAGCAATGGTCTTTTCCTTCAAGTGCTGTGATGAGTCTCTAGACATATTTATTTGGCTTCTAAAATCAAACACAAATTGAACACAATAATGCCGTTTAACCATCTGTCCACATTCCTCTTTTCCCTTATTTTGTTCGCTATCAATGCTTCTCTCAAAATTCTTTCTTCTCCCATTTGTTGTTTTATAGTCTCTCTTTAGATTTCTGTTCACTTCATTTGACCATTTCTTTATTTCTTTTTCTCTGGCCGTTTTAAAGGGAGTCAGTTTTGGTCTGGACAACTCAGCAACAGATATATATCAATTAAATTATATAAATTTGAGAAAAATATGTTGCATTTAGGTGCAAACTTTTTTGTCCTGATTCTGTTACTGAGTGTGTTATTCTGTATTTATTTGCACATACTACAGTCTGTGAGTATGCAGTTCGCCACAGACAATATCCTGTTTCATGCGTGAGGTCAGGTTATCCTGCTCTGTCATCAGGGGAAACAGATGTAATGGGAATACAGCACACCCTGACCGTGTCACATACCGTAACCAGATAATATACTTAGTGTACTAACAGTGTGACTGGTACACCACAGAGCTCCATGAACAAACTTTCAGATGAAAAGGATCAGTTACCTCTCAGGAATGAGGGCTTACTGTGACGCCAGTTTTTCCCAACAGGTTGAACAAATGAATGTGACATCCTGCCTGCAAACTCTTGATGATCCAGAAGCAGAAGTGCCAAAAAAAACTGGCATCAATAAATCAACCAGTGAATCAGTTCAATTAAGGTAATCAACCTAATTAAAAAGAAATATTTATTTATATATACATTTTGGGAGGGACGTCAGTTCTTTCTATCTTGCATTGTGTACGTACTGACATGGCTAAACTGCAACACCGCCCCAAAACTCCAGTTCAATGTTAACAAAGACTGTTTGACGCACATTTCAGTGTCAAGCCTCTTTTTCACTTCCATTAAAGGGATGATTGAATGCAAAACCGATTACCTTGTCATAGTTGAATAATGACAGTTTAGTGGGTAACTAGGACATACACAGAACCTCAAAATCCCATTGACACCTCTTTCCTCTGCAAATCTCACAATTTGAAACTGCCTCTGAAAACGGGCAAATCTCAACGAGCCGCCTAGTTGACGTCAGCTCGGCGGCTCCTCCTCATTTGGCTCTAGTCTCTATCTTTGTCACGCCCAAACATTTACATAGGCTACACCACTGACCTGAGATCAGGTAGTCTTCTGAATAGGTCTCGCAGATCTCAGAAATTGTATACATTGTTTATCTGCTATTTTACCACTAAATTCACTTCTGAGACTTTTTTATGCGAGAAATCAACTATGTAGAGGTCAAATATGGGCTGTTTTACGAAAATTGATGGCTAATTGCAAATTTTGTCCGACTGTGTGTCGGAGTTCAGCGGCCGGTACTGCCTGGGTTGCTGCCTCGCCGCCCAGGCCTGCCTTCCTTCACAGACCCCGGCCTGCTGTGAGGTAGATGGAGCTCCGTCACGGCTGACAGCCCACGGCACTCCATACCCGCGCAAAGTCACCGTTTTTTGGGTTAATGGACTACCAAACGCCGCTGCCCTGATAGAGCTCCAGGGCCTGCAGCTCCCCTCTTCCTGCTAAATGGCCGGTGTGTGTGAGTGAGAGCGCGGTCAGCGAGCGTGTTACGCCAGCAATCTCTTACCGCAGGTTCCCGTTAATCTTATAATGTGTGTAATTATAATGTGTTGAGTTATTTAAACAAATGATCGGGGAAATAAACGCCTCTTGTCCGCGAGTCTCATTGATAGAGCCTGCGGCTGGATGGAGCTCTATCAATGAGAGCTAGCTAGCCTCCTCTTAGAATTCCTCTGAAATTCACAAAAATGCATTAAATTGAAATCGGACACCATTGTTAGCTTTATAAGACCTTGAGGTAGATGTTATATAAGTGGCGTGACGAAATTCAAACTGTAAATATAGCTACTCTAGTTATGCCGGCAGCTGGCAGCCAGCCAGCTCCATGGAGCTCCATGGAGCTCCGCGAAGCCCCGAGTATTCCAGTAGTCCAGTACCCAGGGAAACGGTGATTTCACTGGGTATGGAGGTTGCTGCTTTCTCATCAGACTGTGTGGAGCTCCTAGCTAAAGTCCGACACATCTTACCAAATTTGCAATTAGCCATAAATTTTCATAAAACATATTTGAGCTTTATATAGTTGATTTCTCGCTTAAAAAAGTCTCAGAAGTGAATTTAATAACGAAATAGCCCGACAAACAATGTATAACTTTGCAGTGTCTGAGGCCCTGTTTACACGATGACGCTCGCGGGTGAAAACAAAAAAATATTTTATCGGCTGTGCCTTTCGTTTATACGGCGACAGCGTTTTTGGAGCTTAAAAACGCAAAAAAGTGAAACCACCCTCCAGAGTGGAAATCTTAAAAACGCTCCACCGTCGCATTACCGTCTAAAGGGTAAAAACGCAAAAGTCTGAAGACAGCGGTGTGGAGAGAGACGAGAAAAAGGCGTCCAGGTAGTCTGTTGTTATGGAGTTGGCTACAGAAATTATAGGCTCCTGTTATCTAAAAGATTTTCAATGTAATGGCTCAATATTTAAATGATTTCGACAATGTAGATAAGGTTGTTATAGTTTGATGACCATATGTAGGCTATTCATTTGAGCCAGAGTAGGCTACAACGTTGCGGATGAAGAGAAAGAGAGAGAGCGAGTGGCAGCGGCCAGCGGTCAGAGGAGGGTCTGCTTCAGCCTCTCGCTCTCAAGTAGCGGCTGAAGGGCTCCGAGGCTCAGGATATTGGTAGTGCTTCTGTGGGTGCTGTGGCTTATCACGGTCGACTGTGCCGGTCATCATCAGACAAACATGCAACTCCACCTCCTCGTCTTTCCAGACAAGCTTTTGTCGTTCGCTTCGACATGTTTTGGTTTTGTGCTACTAAGGAGAGAACAGTAGAAGGAAGGTTCTACGTAAGCGCGCGGCCTTGGCAGTGTTGTGTGGCAGTGCCACCTAGCCACCTGGCGTGCATACTACATCGAATTTCACACACTTTTGCGTGACCATATGCACGCAGATTTCCCCCCCCAAAACTCCCATCTAATCGTGGAATAAAAAGTGAGAACGCAATGCCACTTTTGCGTTTTCTCTTCAGATCGTTTCCGTCTAAACGTAGCCTGAAATATGAGACCTGCTGTCTCGTCTCCAATGTGTTTCTATGTGGTTCGCTCAAACCAATCAGCGTGCAGCTCATCTAAATATTCATGAGCATACCATATTTGGAAGAAAAGCTCTTGTTCCAAATAGAGCCATATTCACAGGGTAGTTAAGGGCCTAATAAAATAGCACTCGGGCAATTTTCAGCCCAACCAATGTAACATACCCTATTAGGAGACCTTAAGGAACAGTGTAAAATACCCTATATAATCATTCAATCACCCCTTTAAAGTGGGGCCTTGTATTTAACCTCCTACCTTTAACCAAATGGATAAAAGACGATACCGACATAGGCAACAAATAGTTAAGACATCCGTCAAATGTAAGTAGGGTGACCATGCATGATTCAATAAAAAATCCTTCTGGAAGTGGCTGCCTACAAATAACTTCTTCTTGTAATCCCTCCATGAGGGCCATAGAGGCCCAACTGTATTCTGTCAGAGGATTATGACATCAACCTGATCCGCTAAATAATGTCTGCACTGTGTTTGAATTTCTTCAGTAATTTCTCCATAGTTCAGATAAGGACTATTACTAGCCTCTTATCATCAGAGCACAAAGTTGTGGGTTAGCTTTCTTGATTAGATTTTAATAAAACCGTTGTGTATGTGTGGAGTACTAAATGTCATCTGGGAATCGTGCAGTCATACATTATGGTAGAAGTACTACAGTTCTTCTGAGGAACTGGCTTCAGACGATGGCTGCAGCTACAGTAACTGATCCATGCATCCTGAGTGCATTTTCCGTACAGCAATGGTGAGGCCTTTTCTAGAGAATACACTGTTGTCTTCTAGGAATTAATTAATATATCTGATCTAATACCAAATCAAATCCTAAATGTATTCCATGGAGGGAAATTAAGTTTTGTTTCTTATTGAAACTCTTCCTGTATTTCTTCTCTCTTACATTTTCCATGCTTGACATATGACATATGGATGTATGCTGGCACAAGAAAGCACACTTTCCAAAGTAATTCAATACAAAACCATACCATTTATTCTCCAAGGGAAAATTCCATTTACAAAGCTCTCACTCTCTCAAACATTTACAAACACTGAGCTGATGCAACCTCATTTCTCTCTCTCGCTCCTTATCCTTGCCTTAGTCTTTTTTTCTCTCAAGCTTTTAGATCCCATGTCATGGATGTTGAGTGATTGGGGCCCTGCAGGAAAAGTGTGTTAGTATCAATTGCTCCAAGAGGAGAAGAACATCTGGGATGAGCTCCTTCGCCATCAAACATACAGTGTGAGTTGGATGCTGGATACAGAAATGCAATATAGCTTTTCAGGCATGCTGCGGCAGATTATAAAAGGCCAGTTAGATATCTTGACTCTCAGGAGACGTTGGATCATCAGGCGATGAGACATGAGTAATCATGTTTGAATACCAAAGAAGAGACACTGTGTGATTCAAGCGCTGAGATCAGGGGCTACTGTGAGGATGCTCTCAATGGCATACATTTCCCTTCTAAAGTACTGGGTATTGCCTCAGCACAGTTTTCTTGTCTTTCTGTCATCTCTTCAACTCTCTTGAATAAGTAAACATGGTAAATCTGCTGTCCCGGAAATTGGGAGACACTGGAGCATTCCGCCTAAACAAACAAATTCCACAGTGTTGTCTCATTTGTTTTGCGAGACTCCGCTACTAAACCAACAAACTATCCAACACGGCTTTCACTCATAACACCCTTACTGTCTTGCATCTTTACATTTCATACAGATGTGGGAGACACTTCAAAGTTTGCTGAATACAGGGCGCAACAGTAATCAGCCATTTGTATTAATAGCGTGCTGCAAACATATGTTCTCTCATTGTTGGCCAACGACAGGATCCCAATCATGTCTGCAGGTTCAGCCCAAGGATACCACACAGGCACACAGTGGGACAATAATCAGATAATAGCAAACACACATTAGTAGTTATTATGCATAGACAGGCAACAAAAACAGAAATCTTCATGATCAAAAGATACAGGCAGCCAACAGAACTGGCTCAGGCAGGGATTATTTTCTTCTTCCTAATGTTTTTGTTTTGGAGCTGGCTGAGAGAACATGAGATCCATGCCTTTACTCATACAGCATTTTACTTTGCGATTTAAGATCTGTCTGGGCCTGTATTGACCGCTTGACTCAATGAATTTACTTGATATTTCAGAATATATGCATTCAAAACCGGGAGAGAAATTGTAAATGGCTAGTGCTAGTATATTCACGCAACCTTCTTCTGAAATTCAGTAGGCTAACAGCTGCTTGCCAAGATGACAGGGATGATTGTGGTCTCCTTTCATTATCATCGTCACAAATGGTTCACAAACTAGAAGGACACTTGGAGAGTGCACACCTTCGCCAAGGCCAATAGTGTTAAAATATGGTTGTGCTTAGCAAAAGCCTTATCATCTCAGCTGTGCATAGGCCTACTTCTAAATTGGCAAATACTTCACATACTTAACACACATTTGTGAAAACCAAAAAGCATTTTATTATCATGTACGTATGTACAAATATCAAATGTTTAGACTGAAATAACATCACGCACACGGCAGCTTTAGTGTCCAGGCAAACCAAACACAGCACATAATATGACCTCCATATCATCAACCACTGCACAGCAAGAAGTTAATTAATGCTAGACAGCCACAGATTACAGTCATCGTGATTCCTAACAGAGTTTAACAGAAGAGCCAGCAGTCAGGACCACAATTAAAATATGTTGCATAATGCACAATTTGAGGGTGACACTGCGTAACGCTAATACTATAAATATAACATGATAATCAAAAGTCACGCCACGCCAATGATTACTAATGCCCGTGAAAAAAATATTTGTGTATCTTCCCAGTGATTTGGATACACTCCAAAATGTAATGGGTTCTTCCTTGGCCAATGCTACAAGATTCCACCAAGTTTCATGAAAATATTTCTGAAATAACTTGAAACTGACAAAGTAATTGGCATCCACTATTGTTTATTCCATATTTAATAGAAATCCGATGTTGCTTTTGATTTTTTTATTCAACATAATATTTTAAATAATAAAACAAATGAAAGTGGCATGGCCAAAAAGGATGAGACCTTTAACCTAATATTTTATTGCACAGCCTTTAGAGGCAATCACTGCAATTAAACGTTTTCTGTGGCTCTCAATGACACTCTTCCTGAGCAAACTGCTCCAGCTGTTTGATGGGTGCCTTCTCCAGAAGTTTCATCTCCTTCCATAGATGTTCGATAGTACTCAGATCAGGACTCATAGAAGGCCACTTCTGAATAGACCAATTTTTTGTTCTTATCCATTATTGGGTGCTTTTAGCTGTGTGTTTTGGATCATTATCCTGTTGGAGGACCCATGACCTGCAACTGAGAGAGATTTCTGGCACTGGGCAGTACGTTTCGTTCCAGAATGCCTTGATAGTCTTGACATTTCATTGTGACATGCACAGATTCAAGGCACCCTGTGCCAGGTGCTGCAAAGCAGCCCCTCCTCCAAGCTTCATTTGTCTGTGAACATCTAGCTGATGTGACTAGCCAAAATGCTGCAGTTTTGACTCATCTGTCCAAAGAATCCTCCCGCAGAAGGTTGTGGCTTGTCAATATGCATTTTTATTAGGTTCCAGTATGGATTTTTATATTTTTCTTTCACAAGTGGAGTCCTCCTGGGTTTTCTGCCCTGAAGCCCATTTTTGTTAAAAAAAAAAAGCGATTGATGGTACGATCAGAAACTGAGCTACCTTGACATTGGAGTTTAACTTATCTCTTTGGCAGTCATCCTTGGTTCTTTTTTACCATTCGCACTATCCTTCTGTTCAATCTGGGGTCAATTTTCATCTTGCGGCCGCACCCAGGAAGGTTGGCTACAGTTCCATTGACCTTGAACTTCTTAATAATATTTGCAACTGTTGTCACAGGAACGTCAAGCTGCTTTGAGAGGTCTTGTAGCCTTTCCCTTTACCATGCTTGTCTATTATTTCCTTTCTGATCTCCTCAGACAACTCTCTCCTTTGCTTACTCTGGTCCATGTTCAGTGTGGTGCACACAAAGATACCTAACAGCACAGTGACTACTTTTTTTCTATTTAAATAGGCTTAATGACTGAATTGTTTGAAATATTACCAACAAATGTGTCCAGGCCATTTTAGATTATCTTTGGAGAATAAGCAATAATGAATCTCTCTTCACAGCTTCTTTGCTTTATTCTATGACATGCCAAAGGCATCCAATGACAAAATAGCTATTAATTTCATGGCTTTTCAGGAGGAGTGAAGCATTATTTCAATGAGCTGTAAGGGTATCAACAAATTTGAGCACGTCTGTTTATGCTCACATAATCCAAATTGTATCTCTGCTTTTCCAGGAACGAGTGCTTCAATACAGACCTGCAGTGATTATGGTCATATGATAAAATGTATATCTTTTTTTTCAAGCCTCACACACTGGTCGAAGAGAAGGGCATTGTGCTCTAACAGAAAGTGTCACATTAAGACAAAACCTGATATAGATAGATAGATAGATAGATAGATAGATATGCACCAGATGTGAAGACATCTTCAACAAACTCCTTCATATTACTAATTCATATAACTAATGCAGAAGAATGACCTCTGAATTCTAGTGAGGCATTAAGATAACACACAAGACTGAACCCAAATGATTAATAATCCCCTTTATAATACTAGTGCAGTGCCCGTTTGGAGTGCGTGGAGCACGATTGCATTAACTCATCATTGTGAAATTGTGTCCTTTACTGAGACAGTGAAAACAATGGCTAACTTCAGTGAAGTTTCAACTTCAGCTGCCATTATCCAAGGGTACAGATCCTGCAGAGGCTTTTGCCACAGGCTGCTTACTGATGTACAGTACATGCACTTGAGAGGCAAACATTACGTATGAATTGTGGAGAGGAGGCATGCATTTACAAATTTACAACATAGCATTTGGTGAGAATCTGTCTTGGATGCATTTACACTTTTTTTTTTAAATATCCGATAGCTGTCAGATGATACACAAAGTGTAAATGGGGGCTCATGTATTGGGGTTGAGGCACTGCAAACCTACTTTAAAGTGCCCATATTATGAAAAAAATCACTTTTTCTGGGATTTGGGGTGTTATGTTGTGTCTCTGGTGCTTCCACACACATACAAACTTTGAAAAAAATCCATCCATGCTGTTTAGAGTGAGATACGGTTTCTGAATGTGTCCTGCCTTCAGTCTCTGGGTGAGCTGTTCAAAATCGGCACGGCTTGTGATGTCACAAGCCGTGCCGAGCAGGCTAACCTCAACCATTAGCTCGTAGCGTTAGCGTTAGCATGCTAACGCTAATGCTAACGCTAGCATGCTAATGCTAGCATGCTACCTCGTTCTCAATAGCAAAGCACTGCTACAACACACACAAGTTCACCATAATCTACAAAAGAACTACTTACATGTGCGCCCTCATTTAGAAGTCTCCTAGCTAATCCTGCCTTGTAACTGACTGAAGTTGTAGAAACAGCCTTTCTTTTACTGTCTATGGAGCTAGCTAGCTGACATGATCTACATCTGAGCTACTGGGCATGTGCAAGTGCAATCAAAGATAGTACAGAAGAAGAAGAAGAAATGAGGTCTCACTCTGTAGCTAAAACAGAGACCAGCTGAAAAGAGGATCTGCAGCAGTGAGAGAGAGCACTGCAGTACAACAAAAATATGGTGTTTTTTGAAAATGAAACCATGTAAACCTATTCTGGTACAACCTTAAAATACAATATGAACCTGAAAATGAGCATAATATGGCTGCTTTAATATATTGCCTATGTAGTTGTCAACAGACAGTTCTTGCTGACCTGAGGAAGAGTTGCACGTGCTGTTTTTCCCAAACCGTTCTCACTCCCGACTCATCACATACTGACGCTTGGTCAGTGGCCCTCAGCGTCAGATACAGACACACCAGGCACGCTTGAGCATCTGTATGGGACGCACGTGCTGTAAGATGACATAGTATGAAGAGCAACAATGGTAGGGAGTAGTATTGAAGACCAAAACTCTGCATAAGGAGTTAGGTTGGGGTAGTGGACGGGTGAAAAACCAAAGGACTTTTAATCTAGACCTGCTAATGAAGTGTCTAGAGATAACTTCTGTAAGAATGTGAAGCTATATTAATAAAATTCACTTAACTTAATGCACGAACATCACGGTCATCGAATATGTGCTTTGAACCACAATTTTCAAATCCATGTATTTTGTTTGTGTATTTTTCTCTCCCATTGATCTAAATGCACTTGCAGACTTCATTTAAGGGTGGCATGAGTTTAGTCAACATGGCGCAAAATTAAATGTTAAGAGTCTTTGGCAATTAGGCCCATTGCAACATTAAATTTATAAGGTGAATAGAGGCCATGGATATACCATGGCCATGGCATGAATGTGCAGAGTCAGTTGATTAGATTGGAAGAGAGAGAGAGAGAGAGACAGGGAGAGAAAGTGAGAAGCATAGAAATCTTCCTGAATTAACTTACACTAAACTTCATGTCACTTAAGTAACCAAATTAGTAGAGTTTTGACTGAAGGTCTTGCTCTCGATTCCCAAATAATTGGCCTGTAATAGCACGATGCGCACAAGTGTATTTAATCACACAACAGCTGCACTCCATTCAAGTTTACCAGTGGCAGCTTAATGAGCCACCACAAAGGAATGGAACCATCATTAATGTTATTTTTCCACACCTTTGTTTTTCCTGCTCCGAGAAGTCTAATTGTTCAGTGCAGTATGGACTCATTTATTCATATTTTTATTGTATTTGTGACCTAGAAAAGTCAACATAGAAAATTATTTTTGCCATTAATATAAATCGATATACCTCCGGTGCAGAGGTACCCCAAAACTGAATATCTTGTCTTCACAGCAAGAGTTTGTTATACGAATTGACTAAGCAAAACTGAGGCCCCCACTCCTTGTCAGACAATAAAAATGTCAAATCAACCAAAAGAGTGGTCTCAACTAGTGAAGATCCTGTGCCAAAGGTCAATTACACTGACAGCTTAGTTGTTATTCCTGAGCAGTGAGCTAGTCCACTATGATGCAGAGGAAAGAATAGTTTAAAAAAAGAATAAATTATGCTGTGTAGATTTAAATATTTTTTTGCGTGTTATCATGATTTGCATATTTCCATCCTTATGTGAGACTCACTGAATGAGCTGCTTAAAATAAGACAGTTATTGTTGCATGACTTGACCTAAATTGCCCTTCCAATAGCACTGAGCATGTGTTTTATTTTAGCTGCAGTAAGTAAGGAGTTGTGCTGACCGCAACCCAGTCACCATCAATTGTCAACCATAATAAAGCAGTAAAGAGGCTGATTTATCTGAAGGTACAAAGTGTTAAAGAACACTATTTTGACCCTCACTCTACTGGCTCCAACCGCTAATAACAAATATGTGTATCTTACATGGAGGAAAAATGTTTACTTTATATTTGTGGATTTTTTCCAACCACGAGAGGAGGAGTAGTGTGTGGTTTTGAATTCCTATTAGATTGCAAATACTGTACAACAAAAGAAATTACTTCCACAAGACATTTTATAATAGTTTCTGCATGGACTGATGTTTTATTACTTGTTTTGAAGCCCCATGCCTTTTCTAACGATGTAACATGTAAAATATTAAGCAGCTATACTAAATATTTTATAATAACAATAACCAAATGACCATGTGTAATATGAAAGGGGTGACAAACTCACAGAGAATTGTTACTATGGAGCTAAGAGCATTTTAGCCACAATTAGCTCGTTGTTGTGGTTTTCCAGCACACAACTTTACTTGCAGCTGTTTTTAGCTAAAAACTGAAAACACCTGATGATTAACTGTCCATCACCAAACAGCAGACAGACACAGTAAGCGACTAGCTAACATAGCAGCATATTTACGTGTTAAAGAGCCTGATAGTTTTCTCAGGAATACAAAGTAAAAAAAAATCTGAGCTAAAAGGAGAGTGACTCCAAATTAATTCTAATGTATTGCTGTGTTATTAAATTTTAAAAATTAAAAAAATTAAAAATGTGTTAATAGAGATTTGATTTTAGTATTGAAATGAAAACTTGCAAGACTTGTGCTGCTGCTTCTGGCAGTTTCTCCTCTTTTTAAGCACATTCTCCTCCATCCAGCACCAGATGAGAAACACATTTCTTGTTGGCTCAGCTGTACCAAAGTTCTTTCTTGATTGCAATTTTGCAATAAACTAATTTTTCATTTTTTGACAACATATGATCATAACACTTTGAAGTTTGTTGAAAAACATTTTGTATAAATTGCATGTTTGCAGGGTGAAATTGTCCAAGTGAAAGGCAACATTGAGGATCAAGCCAATTTCTTTTAAAGTACACATGTTGGCAGGTGCATGAAAAATCTGTTCAGAACCTCTAGACTTGGCATATTTTATTCTGTTGTCTACTTTGTTGTTCAAGATATTACTTGTGACGCTCGTTACAACTCCTGGTTTCATCTTTTACATCTCTCTGGGAGACAATCAAGCATCGTCTGCACTTGCTCATGTCATAAAATACGACTGATCAGGCAATGTAATTAAAAAATTAAAAAAAGAAAGGTTTTGAGCAACTCACGTTAGCAGTTGTTGTTTACGCTATACGCCATTTTCCCAGTCCAAAATAGGCGATCTCAGAATGCGAATGAACGGACTCCATAGGAGGAAATGCCATTCCTATATGAGGCTCCTTTTTCAACTACAAGGTCAATGTTGTTTTTCACTAACGACAAAACAACTAATTATCCGTGCATTTATATGGAACTAAGCTTTAGGAGCTTTCCATCTTTATTCTCCTCCCTCGACTATTTTTGACTGGCTCGATGGACGGCGACCGGAAGAACAACAGCTACAGTGAGTTGCTCAAAACCTTTCTGTTTAGTAAACTCAGTGGACACAAACAATGCTCGAGTTCATGTGTAGAGACCCTGGTGATACTTTGAGCAAAGTTTCATGTTGCATCGAGCCTTCTTAGTGTTTTAAAAATAGCTATTTTGAGGCTAGCATAAAAGTGCCCCTAGCACTCCCATTCAAAAGGCCAGTTGACCGAAAAACGAGAATATGGTAAATCTTAAAAGTGACGCTTCCGTCCTAAATATGCTTTTAAACGAAAGTTTGACTTGGGTACGTTCACAAAAAGACCCTAGGTTGCATTTTGGCGAGAGTTACGCTTTAAAGCAGGGTTTCTGCAGATTTCACCAAGTCAAATTTAAGACTTTTTAAGACCTTAAGACCATTATGTATGAAATTTATGACCTATATCATAACATAAAAAAGACTCCAGCGCCCGTACACCCAACGTTCCCAGTTCAATTGCTTTCTTGCATAAGAAGCAGTAGGCTTCAAATACGTTGTTAGCAATTGGCTTTAACCAAGACCTAAATTCAAGCCCAGTATCGCTAAAATTGCACTTGTCCATACATGAAGAATAAAATCTGTTTTATGTCTGTGGTACAATCCGAAAGAGATTAGCGCCAATAACACGAAAGCTGATTGGCTACATAGAGGTGCATGAAGTAAACTAGGTTATACGTCTGTTCACAATTTCTGCTGTTGTCTTCACATTGTCAAACTTTTCAGAGAGTACACGAGAAATACTGATCTCCAAGACAATTACAGAGCCAGTCAAAGGTGAGGACAACCCACTGAACATGTGCCAAAATACACAGTTTGAATAGATATTCTTCTGTCTCAACTCACCAGCTTGCCAGACCATTTACAAGAATAGTGACAATAATGAAAACATCAATCTTACTTTGTCTTTATTGGCCAGTTGAACTCATAATTTCCTGTTTTTGTCCTTTCATTTCATGTTGTGGTGTAAATTGAGTATGTTGATTTATTTCGCACAATGATGGCACTTTCCTTTTCCATCTATATGTAACGATTTCAAGTGTAGAATCCATCCAAAATGCTGGCTAAGTCTTTGTTATTATCACAAGAGGTATGACTTATACAATTATGAACATTTTGAGGATTTGAATGTGCAGTGGTTGCAGAATGACGCCCCCTGCTGAAACATCTGCCTTTCATTGTAGAATATTCCAGTGAATTCAAGAAATATTTATTTATATTCTGATATTTATTTGATGAATGAAAGAATACTTGCTCTTTAGATTCAGCAAAAAAACATAAAATATCTCTTTTTCAGAGAAAAATTCCTATATCAAAGTCGTAGATGCTGCTAATCATTGCACTGGTTTCTGCGCATCAAAGTGCAGCAAAAAACAATTCTATTTTCAAACCACACAGCTGATCAATGTTATTGGATATCTCATTACAAAAAGTTGGATCTATTCCCTGTGATCTACAAAAAAAACATGATAAATCATCCTTTTGTGTATCACCAGGAAAACCAAATATCCATATTTTTCGTCATCGTTTTAGTCGATACAATTCATCAGCATAGTGTTCTGACAAAGACAACCTGTCTGCCATTATACCGGAAAGCACTAAAGTTCTTCGGAGAAAATACAGAGCCTGTTCAGAGAAGAAATTTGGAGACGCGCTGTCCTTTCAGCACCAATGTTTTACACACGGCAACAACAGTTTGCAGTGAAAAAACCTGAGATTTTGGTGAAACACGTTACATTTGCGGTATTCCCGTGAAGACTGCAAGCAAGTTTAGACATTTTGAAAAAAAAAGTTTTGAGGAGACTATATGTACCTCCTTTCGACTTGTGGCGCTGCATTAACTTTATTTTCATAGTTCTGAAACATGCTGACGGTGTTTTTATTATAGAGTAAACTACTCATGTCTCACGTCAGACAGATTCGAGGGGTGGGGGGTCAATTGCACGCCCAGGCTTAAAGAAAGCTGTACTAATCTGAGGAGAAAACTTCTGTAGGCTAAAACTCAACTACGCTGTGTGCATTCGGTTGTTTTAACCAGAAACTGCAGTGCAATAACTTTTAAAACCCGTGCGTAATTCATTTTCAAAGAATGATCCTTAAACGGCGGTGCGTAGCCTAATTGGGTTTCAATTCCCATGATGGATGTAAAGTGCGCAATGGCTCTAAATGAAGTTATGAGAATCAGAAGGATATGGGCACGTTTCCACTAAGACGCCAGTATTTGCACAGTGTACTGTGCTGATTTGACATTTCATTGGAAGTGTTAATGGTGAAAACGCTTCCTGTAACTGCGTATCGCACAGATAAATGGAGTAACGGAAAGGAGGGGGCGCAGAGAACTTTACACGGCGTTCAAGTGATGGTCAGTCAACTCAAGTGGACTTTCCGCTTCAGGAGTGCCAATACCGTCTTATTATTATCACAGGCACAGCGGAGTAACCCACAAGGGACAGGTCACCGCGTCTGCGAGACAGAATAAAAAGTGAGCTGGCCCGCTACTTGAGCAAGGACGCACACGGGACTTGGACCACCGGATCTTTCAGCTGTTTGTCCACTCTCTCCATACAGTCGACCGGTGTTCACAGGATGACAACAGATGTTCAGCGAATACTCATATGACTTCAGAAGCTTTGACTTTTTTCCTACAGAGGACCAGGCTATACGGGGACATATTTCGGACTGGACACAAGCAGGAACCTAAAGTTGCGCACAGTTCTTTCCAATTATATCCTTGTTGAACGCACGCAACGTAATCACACAGTATTGGAAAAGGCTATATCGACCTGAAGGTAATTACATTTTTATTATTCCATCACTCATTTCTTCCCCGAATTACTTAATTTGGTCAACTAAAAACATCATGTTCTTCATATGTGTTGATGCTCTTACAATCACGTGTAGTATTTGTAATTTGTTCTTAACTCTCTTTTGCAAAAGAAGAAATCTTGATCTCATTGACATTTCCTGAATAAATAAAAAACACTAAAGCCACAATAGAGTCATCAAGACATAGACTACAGGCTAAAACACCTGTAGCATAGGTAGGCTACTTCTAGCCTATTTATTTATGGCCAAAATAGCATCCAGTGAATTGCCTCTACATCGATTTCTAAAGAATGTATAGCAAAACTGGCTACAATATGATGCGGGGTTGTGATATAAGCTAGTTTAGAGAACGAATAACGTGGAAGTGGTGTGTTCTGTGTTTTTACTTGTTAAATTAATGCAAATGTGAATTTCTTTAAATTAAGATGAAGCAAAATAGCAAGACGTGGAAAGCTTTGTGACTCACAGTCGAAGTATGGTCTGCAGATCAGCAGTTACAATACTTCTTCACCATGTTCTCAGCGGGTCTAATGGTGATCTGGCTCATTAAATGACATCAGAAGCACTTTGACATCCATGCTCGATCTCTCTTGCAGGTCTCCGGTTCAACTTCTTTCCCCAGAAGCGTTGGAGAAGGAGTTCACTTTTTCTCTCTCTCCACGGGAGCTATGAGCGGACTGCGTAAGCACGTCACTATGCGACTGGTGCTACTGATATGCACGCTGACCGGCCACTGCAGCGTGAGTGCGCCGTCGGCGGCTCCGGCGCCTGCTGCAGCCGGCCGGGGCGCGCAGCAGGACTTGATGCGGATGGTAGAGATCGTAAAACACGTGGAGGAGAGCCGTGGTCGCCACAGCGCAAAAACGGAAGCCCCGTTAACATCAAGGTCGAGGAGCTCTCCGGTGGAACCAAAGGATTTACACAACATGAAAACAGACAGAGGGGATCAGACTGTCGGTGAGTGATGGCTTGTCGTCGGGGCGGGACCCATATGTTCTCTCTCAAGAGGATGATGTAGCCTATAATGAAGGATGTAGCCTACTGGGATATGTCTAATATTCAGATTGCCAAGTCATTGTAGACTGATAGAACTAACACGGGATAAAGTTAAAGGGTTGTTGCACCCAAATTACCAAACACATTTTTAACCTACCTTAAGTGCTGTCTAGCCATACAGATATTTGGTTGGAGGCAGAAATCTCAAAAAATGTAAAATTTAAACGAGAAGCATCCTGTTGTTTCATTATGATTTCCTGTTTTCTTGTTTTTGTTTGCCTCTAACTGGATATCAAGGTTTACCCAGGTTTTAATTTACGGTACAAAGGCATTCCTGCTCAAGGTGATGTGACAGATGCACCCTGAGAAAATCAATTTAGGTAATAATGTGCTATTTTAAGGCAGCTAACACTTCTTGTCCCATCTTCTCTCTTTCCACAGCCGTATTCCCCAGAGATCTCAGAAAGAAGGAGAAATTCCTAAAACATATAACAGGTAAGGCTACTTCTGTGTCACTGGTGCTTGAGTGTCAAAAGTTAGAGGAGGAATGTTCTGAAAGAAACAAAATGTTATGGGATGGATGAAGGCAAAAATACAAAAAACTGAATGATAACCTCACATACTGTGACTATGACTTTAAAACAGATGTCAGTGCTAGTGGCTGCAGAGCTGGAAATGTTCTCACAGTCTGCTGTCTTCCCTTTCAGGTCCACTTTACTTCAGTCCCAAGTGCAGGAAGCATGTGTACAGACTCTACCACCACACCAGAGACTGCACTATACCTGCATGTAAGCCCTTACACGATGAGAAATGACTCTCTGTCAGTCCAATGTCAAAACACTTTTTGTGTGAAAAAAAAATCCACTCATACGCAATGTCTCTCCGGTTCTTCTCTTCTTAGATTTCAAAAGATGTGCGCGGCTTCTCACCAGACTAGCCGGCAGCCCGCAGTGCACAGAGGGGTAGCACACACAAGGTACTGTAATATATTCACATTTTATTCAAACAAATGATATGTGCTGTTCAAGGATAAAGAGATGTGTAAATAATTTTGAGTGGTTCTTCTTAAAATGGTCCATTGTATCCCTCTACTCCACTATATTTCAAAGGGAAATATTGTTATAGTGACTAGTTACTTTGATGATTCATATTTTACATACTAAACATGAACACTTTATAAAAATGATGCATTGTTTGAGATTCAACTACCCAACAGCAAAAAACTGAGAGATCACCTTGAGCAGCGACAGCATTAACATGCTGCTTACACATGAATGCCAATAATAATAATCCAATAATATACTACTCAAAAAGGGGCCATTCTACATCAGTAATTTCACTTTTGACACGTTAACTCTATTTTGCTGATATGTCTGTACTTTCATGTAAGTAAAATTCTGAATGCAGGATTTTCATTTGTAATTAAAGAGTGTTTTTACATTGTGCTATTGCTACTTTAAGACAGAAGTCTGTGCAAGTAACGGCTGAAGTTTACAGTGTAAAGATCTAAATGTTCACAATGGTGATATGCGTGCCGTGTCGGTACACACGTGCCTTTGCAGCAGCACAGCGAGTTTGATTTATTGAAGTTCTTTTTGTAAAGCAAATCATTTTGTCTAGTGCTGCTAAGTTAGTCACTGCGCTGAATTTGACTTCCTCTTCATTGCAGGTTGAAACCAAACACAAGTTTTACACGAGAAAACAACTTGGGAAAAGGACAGTAAGAGGGAAGCCTAAAATACTCTGACCAGCCCCAACTGACATTAGGCACAGTATTGCCCTTCAGTGAGGCCTGCTCTGCTAAGGCATGGATTACTGCCTCTCACCGCTCTGGCTGGGGCTCGATGGTTGGCTGTCACCACGAGGAAGGCAACCAGCCAACAAAACCAGACCAAGATAAAGATAGTGAAGCTGAAAAGTGGAGAAAGAAACAAGTGGCTGAGAGAAACAACCGTGAGCCAATTTTCCTGCTGGCATCCATAAAGATGTTGCTAAGACAAAAAAAAAGGGATTGCATATTTTAATTCTGTTTATTTCCTCTAAGAAAAGAGCAAAATCCAAATGTACTATTTTTCGTAAGAGTTGATTTCTTCTTCTGATTGGTTCGCTCTGTACGAGTTGTTATGGGTTGAGCCCATCCTTTCTACTGCACTGCAGCTCTCACAGTCCCATGGCATCAGTCACGGCATAGTTTCGCCCACTTGTGCTCCCACTGAGAAAGAACTGTGATTAAATTATTAATTACATGAACATTTCTCTGCAAGACATGTTAAAAAAGGAAGTGGTGGTTGTAAGTCACAGCCCTCCTGTGGATCTTGGTAGAGCGTGGTAAAGTCTATATTTATATATTATTTGAGTTGTCACAAGGTTCCACTGTACAGACTATAGGCCATATGAAACAAGAGAAATATGATGTACATACTGTAAAGCAAAGCATAAGGATATCCACCTATCTACCATAAATTAAAGTGACTGGCATTTAAATGTCATTAAATGGCTGTTAAATACAAATATATCTAAAAATGAAATATATTTAAATAAATTATAAGATTGGTACAAATATGAATGGTCTTTGTCTTATATGTTCTCTTACCTCCCTGTCTTGCAATGTGGAATGCTTCTGCGACTACAGATCTGGTGAATGTCCCACTGCAGTTCAGCATATTTCAGTCATAAAAACATTCATACTGGGAAATAAGCTCCTTTAAAATATGGACAGTTCACCAAATTATAAAACAACTTATTTTCTCACTTGACTCCATTGAACTTGTTTTAAGTTTTGAGATTTGTGTCATTTAGGTACATCCTGGTGGTTGACTGGTGGGGTTCCCTGTTTTTCCTTTCTGGTTTCTTTTTTTTAACCAAAAAGAAATGATGAATGTTTAAAAAAACTCCCTTTCCAAAAACAATATCCTGATAACTCATACAATCCATAGACCTCACACTAGAACACTTTCACTGGAAGTACTTCATACCAAAAAAATAGAACATTGTTGATAGTTTAAGTTGTAGTTTTAAGATCCTGGTTTATGTATGGATTAAAAAAGATTTAACGTGCCAATTAGTGAGCTTTAGAGGTGCTGGTAGGCACATTTTGTTGCCGTGAGACACAGCAGGGCTACTGACTTCCCCCTGCTTACAGTCTTTAAGATAAGCAAACCGGCTTGTGAATGTTTATTTGGCATATTTAGCGTACATATGTGAGTGGTATCAATCTTTGTCATCTAACTCTCTGCAAGAAAGCTAATAGTCATATTTCCCAAATGTCAAACTATTCCTTTAACTGAACTTCGTAGCCATAATTTGCTTGTACCGGAGTGGATTCGTACAGGTTTGGTATGAAATATTAACTAGCAACTACTTTGTGCTTGATTTCAGTACTAAATAAAGCTCAGATTGGACCACATTGTGTGACTAAGACACACACAACTCACCAAGACCAGAAAATAGATACATCTGCCAAGACGCATTCCATCTTTGCTTCACATGCAAGTTCCGTCATAGATAAGGCCCTATGACTTTAAGGAAAACACCCTAACACTAAATTATTCAACAATTGGAAACCCTCCAGTCACCAGTTGGTTCATCAAACCTTTGACTCCACCTTTGTTTAATGATTTACAGCCCTTTCTCAATGATCTATCACTCACTAGGGTGAACCACAACTTCACTGTGTGGAGATGAATCACACTGAATGCAATTTGTATTGGCTATCATGGGTTTACCACCAGTAAGTGTTGGTTGGCGCACAGCTGGATAACTTTTGTGTATGAAGAGGAGTTGAATGTTACATTAATGGGAAATGAGTGAAAACAGATCCTGTTTTCCTATTTCCGTTTTTAAATACTTATGAGATATACGTTACATCTAAGGATATCTTGGGGTAATAGGTCAGAATTAAGGAGCTGTATACCGAACAAGCAGTATAAAGAAAACAACCTGTCTAACAAAACATCCAGGAAGATTAGCATTTAGGCTAGCATTACTTTTGAAGCGTGTCAGCCTTTGACCTGTAAACCTCAGAGATGTCCAGTCATGCATTATGGTCTGCAGGATATCTTCATTCATATAAATGCTTTAACATATTCAAAATGTAAAGATTAATGATTTGTGTGTAAAAATAAGTCTCTGACAGTCATACTCATTTATCTATTTTATTAATCACTTGGATTTACAGTCTACAAACTTGTCCATGCAGCATCTTTCTAAATGTACACAATATGTGGTTTGTATAACATTTACTACACTGAAACAAATGTGTTTCAAAAAAACAAATGTGACATCAACAAGAGGGTTATAGTGATGAGTGCTTGTGTGAAACACTCAAAGCATTTTTGGTACATTTTTCATGGTAATCCAAAAGCTTCAGCAAAGATTGTTTAAGGTCAGATGTTAAGAGTTCATCTCCAGGAATGCTTTGCAGCAACGTACACACTGTTCGTACACCTTTTCAAAGTCTTTGTCACTCCCCTGAGAAATAAAACAGAAAAAAAGAGAAATTAAAATATGTTTCAGCCAAGTACTGATAGCTGAATCATTACATACATCTGTTAGATCTGTTTTGGGGTGCAACTAAACAAATATCAAATACAGCTGTAGCAGATATGTAGGGCCTGTTCTGTGGTCAGTTTTTTTTACTTAATAATTACTATATTTTCAGCTCCCCTTCTGAGTGCAAAATTGTTGTTGTGGCGAAGGAATCAGATCCCAGACTGATGTCACCTGGCTTCAACTGTACACTTAGTGTGAGCTTAAGCACCAAACTCAAATTTGGATAAATAGCACTTCCTCAGGGAGAAATACAGTGCCATGAGAAAGAAAGTGGATCTTTTGGAACTACCTACATTCATGCACAATTCATCCACAAAATGTAGTCTGATCTTCATCAAAGTCACTATAATAAGGCATATTAAATTATCTTTACTGTTTTATGATGCAGAAGATGTAAACTGTCAAGAAGGATAACGTGAACCCTTTGGAATTAACTACATGTATGCACAATTTAGCAATAAAATGTGATAATTTAAGTCACTGTAATAGATAAACACACTATGTAAACTAATAACACTCAAATAATTGTTCCATTTTGTATAGGCTTCGCCCTCTAAGAGCTGTCACTATTGGGTTAGGGCGAACCTGATGTAGTCAATGCCACCTGCGACACAAGGTCCACAAGCTACGTCTGCAGATACTGTATATAACATGAGTGGACCCGTTGTTCATCTCCCAGTTTTTCTTCAGCGCTAGCTGAATGAAGACTTCTAACTCCAGCGGTGTCCGCCTCTGCCCCGGCTGCCAGACCGGCTATATCCTGCCGGAGGATCTCCACCCCTGGTGCGAGTCCTGCCTTGGCTCCGATCACGCCAAGGCGGCGCTCTCCTCTCCGGCCTCCTGCCCGCTTTGAGTCCGCCTGCCTTCTAAAGAGCTAAAGCGGCGGGCGGACGCCGCTCTGGCGCTTCAGGTCGTCGGTGAGGGGGATGGCAGCTGGGCAGACCGGCAACATGACACCCTGGACCCGCCGGGAGAGGACTCCTTCGACAGGCTCGAGTCCGATGACTTGATTTCCCCCAGAGGATGGTTCTCTCTTACGTTTTCCCTCTTCCCCCCTGGGGAGAATGGACCTCGAGACGGGGATCGACACCCTCCCTCTGCGGCTCTCCCCGTCCCCGGAGCAGCCAGGGGCAATCTTCCCCTCTGCCACAGGCGGCTCCACTCTCGACCGCCAAAGCTCTCTTCTTGGACCTGCTGGACATCATCAAGAAAGCGGCGGACCTAAGAGGCATAGCGATGCTGGCGGAACTCCCAGCCCCTGCTCGCGGCCTCCTGAGTGGAGAGGTTTATACACAGGAGCCGCCGTCCAAACGAGCCCCGCTGTGGCCACGCTTCTCGGAGCTTCGGCCATTTGTGGAGGAGGCGTTTTCCCAGCCCGGAAGGCTCCGGTTTCCCGCTAATCACCTTTTACCCGGGTTCACGGCGACATGGAGGCGGGTTTTCCTTCGATCCCACCTCTAGAGCAGCGCTTGGCGTCCATCCTGCTTCCGAGAGCCACCTTCTTCGGGCACCTCCGTCCCCCCGAGACCAAGTATGTGCGCAGATTACTGACCACTCGCACCAGACTGCAGCCCAGGGCCTCGCGGCACAGAATAATATCGCCTTGCTAGCTTCTGCTGTCTCCGCCATGGCCACCACTATAGCCACGGAGATTGGCAAGGCTATGACCGCCATCCTCACTCTGACGACGGCATCCACGGTGGCGTTGTCTCGGATCATGGCGTGGCAGACTGTGGCCCAGCACAACATCTGGCTCCACATGTCACAGCTACCCGCGGAGGTGAGACGTGAGCTCCTGGACGGCCCCATAGTTCCCAATGGGCTATTTGGGCCCCGCCTACAGACGGCCACGTCCCATATGAGCCAAGCAACCGAGGAGGCAGAGAGACTACGGAGGCTCGGTTCATGGAGAGCGGCACCCCCACCACAGCGCTGGCACCACGACAAACGCCCTAAAAGGAGACGCCCCGCAGCCACTGCTGTGGCTGCTTCTTCCGGGACCTTAGCCTCTGCTCCTCCGCCCCGCCTTCCTTCCCCGCAGCGGCAGCCTGCTCCACCTAGTCGGCAGGCTCCACAGGGCCGGAAAACCATGCGGGCGGCTCCCATCTGGTCTAACCCGCCCCCCGAGCCATCCCGCAAGCAGCGGCGACACTGGCAATGACGGGGCGCGGGGAATGTTTGTTTCACTCCAGTTGAGAGCGGAAACCACAACGGCCCTTTTAAGGGCCACTTCCCTGTATCTAAAGAGCAGTTTCCCCTCAACCAAGCAGCCTTTGTTCCCATTGAACATCATGCTGACAAACAAACAGTCGTTCCCCACACAAGCATACACTGGCCCTCCGCTGCACACAGAGTCCCTCCACTCTCTCGTTGTGTAGGCAGCAGGAGTGAGCGCCCGCTCAAAATAAGCGGCACCGCGCAGACGCTCCTCCCGCCGCCGCTGAGCGGGATTGCCTGGAGAAATTAGGCTTGCCCCCTGCCGTTGTGCGCACTATCCAAGGGGCCAGAGCCCCCTTTACTACGGCATGTTACGCAGGGCGGTGGTCTGCTTTCCAACGCTGGTGTGTGGAAAAAGGTGCAGAGCCCACATCGTGCCCCCTGTCCCTCGTGTTAACTTAACTCCAAACATTAGTGGATAACGATTTGGTTCAGTTTACAGTCAAAGCCTACGCGGCGGCCATTTCATCCTGCCACGAAAGCTATGGAGAGAGGTCGGTTTTTGCGCACCCACTGGTGAAACGTTTTTTTGAAGGGGGTCAGGCGACAGAAGCCCGCTGTACGCTCTCTCACACCCCAGTCGGACCTATCCTTGGTGCTTCGAGCTCTGGGGAAACCCCCTTTCGAACCTTTGGCACAAGCCTCTCTTAGGTTGTTGTCACTGAAAACGGCGCTTCTCCTTGCTCTGACGACAGCTAAGAGGGTGAGTGAATTATGCGCGCTGTCGGTTTCACCGTCCTGCCTCTCTATTAGAGGGGACGGGAGCGCAGCCACCTTACAGCCAAACCCTTCATTCATGCCGAAAGTCTTAAGCTCTTTTCGGTCACGGGTGTTTTCCCTCGAGGCTTTCCGCCGGCTGTGCCCGGTGCACGCGTTATCACAGTACGTTTTACGCACGGCAGACATCAGGCAAACACAGCTGCTGTTCGTGCACTACAGAGAGCACTCCTGAGGCGCGGCCCTTTCAAAACAGCATCTTTCACACTGGCTATGCGAAGCTATCACTCAGGCTTACAGTACAGAAGGGGCGGAGCCCCCTCAGGGCATCCAAGCGCATTCTACGAGAGCGCTGTCAGCGTCTGCAGCCCTTTTTAAGGGCATGGCTGTAGCCGACATCTGCGCAGCGGCCTCCTGGGAATCCCCATGCTCATTCATCCGTTTCTATCTGCGTGATATGTCCGAGTCCTCCATGACCCACTCGGTCCTATCCACACTCAACGACAGATGATACCCTGCTGCAGGTGTGTTTTGCCTGCGGTCTCCATCCCTCCTGCACTTGTGGCAGAGAGGAATGTGAGTACTCCATAATTATTAATTATCATAACAAATATTAATCATAACAATTATCACCAATAATGCACTTCCACAATCATGACATCAAGTATTAGGCCAATTAATAATCATGACAGGGTTTTTATTAAAAATTAAAATAATATATTATTTGATACATTGACCTGTCAGTCCAATTAGGAGAGGAGTTGGTCTATGTCCCGCTTGTGGACCTTGTGTCGCAGGTGGCATTGACTACATCAGCTTCGCCCTAACCCAATAGCAACAGCTCTTAGAGGCCGAAGCCTATACGAAATAGAACGATAGTTACGAATTGTAAATCCAGATTCTATGAGTATAGGCAAAGCCCTCTAAGAGTCGGGCCACCTGCTCCACTAACAATGGCTGAAGAAAATGCTGATGTTGGGAGATGAACGGGTCCACTCATGTTATATACAGTATCTGCGGACGTAGTTGGGGCCCGTGCTGGACGCAAGGGCGGGAAAGAAAATCTTCACGACTGTGCATGCGCAAAAGGGATAAACCCAATAGCAACAGCTCTTAGAGGGCTACGCCTATACTCATAGAATCTGGAGTTACAATTCGTAACTCATTTTCCTAATTGGCATATTTATTAAATCTCAATATCAAAAATTCAAATAGGAAATAGTGTGGGAACCCCTTCACAATTGACCTGTAAATGTGAATGCTCTATTATGTTACTGGGACAATATTCTGTGAAAATAAAATATTATATTTTGTTGCAGAAACAGCTTACACTTGGAGTAATACAAAACAAATAGCCTTAACATCATCCTTAAACTGAAGCATGGAGTAGAGATCACCATGATCGGTAGTCGTTTAAGAGGAAGTGTCATCTAATGCTTAATAGAAGTTGGGAAGTTGGAAGTTATATTCCCATAAACACAGTGAAATATAAACTACAAAATGTCTTAAGATATAAGAAAAATAATGTTTCAGAATGATTAGGGTCAAATGAATTGAAGAGAGCCATTCATGGTCAAGACATTCCTGAAATATCAATATAGTTAAACCTTTTGTAAGGGGAAATGGCCTAAAATTCCTCTTGGCCAATGTGGAGATGTGACCGTTACATGCAGAAAACATTTGGTTTTGATTTTACTGCTGTAAAACTTACTAAAAACAAGGGTTCACTTTCTGTTCCAACCTGACTTTGTATGTTGAAACAAATTATTTAATAAAAACACCAAAACATGCAATTGTTTTTATGTTACCATTTCAGGCATAAGTAGCGTGTCCCTTTTTTTGTGAATTTGAAGAATATCAGATCCGGTAAATGAATCACCGCTGATCCAGAATAGCCTGTTAGCAACACAAATTACAGCTAATGCTGGTCATTATGTCACAATGTCATTAGTTTTGCAAGTATTTGATCATAAACCAATGTACTAAAATGTTGACCTGTTGATGGTGCTAGATAAGAAGTCAGAAGACCAAAGTCATTACAATTCATCCTCTGGGGAACATGGGTGACTGAACCAAATTCCAAACAAATCCATTCAACAGTTGTCAAGATATGTCAATAACAACCAAAAATGTCAACCTCGTGGTGGCACTCGATGATAGGATAAGAAGGATATCATCATAGTCGTTAAAATGAACCCTCTGTACAACTTAAAATATATATATATATATATATATAAAATTTCATGACAATCCATCCAATAGTTGTCAAGATATTTCAGTCTGGCTTAAAATGGTGCCATCCTTATAGCCATGCCACTAGCATCTAAATGACAGCCACGATAAGTAGTCAAATTGTGGTTGGTAGGTATTCAGGGCCTTTAAAGCTAAATTTAAAAGTGTTTAATCATAAATTATGAATTAAACAGTCAATTATGTGTAGTAATGACACTATCACACTATATGGACGAGAAAACATCTGTCTCCATTTATCTTGACACATTAATAGTGATCTGGCTCCTCTTTGCTCACTTTGCTGTCTTGCCATGTGGCGAGGGACCACAATTCAATACTGTCAAGTATCCAAACCACATCGACTGTAAAGAACATTCAATCGCCCCTTTTTCTGGCAAAAAGCTACCAGTAGACACACTTGTGCTGATCGCCACATAAATAAAAGTGGTGTTCAAAGCCAAAATCTGAGATAAATTATAACTGACTACAGTCCCATCAACTGTTGTCCACCACAACCTCCACATCACTGATTATTTGATGACTCTTTTAGGGTTCCACATAATGTAACTGCAGTTGGACACACATACATTATCATAGGGCCAACAGAGCTTTGGCTACACATCTTCCATCAAAGCCACTCAGGAAATTAGTACTTTTTGAGCTGCATTATTTTTTATTATTTATTTTTTTTGGTGGGGGGGTAATTACGTTTACTCAGTAAACATAATACAACTTTTTTTTTGCCACAGGGCATCGTTTTGTCATTGATTACATGCCACTTTGCAGTAATACAATAGAGACCTTATTTATTGATATTGATTGATTTCAATATCGATCGGTCCAACACCAAAGATTCTTTTGTACCTTAAAATAATGTTTCCAAAATCGTTTCAGTGGTTCATCAACTCGTTCGAATGAGACATAAGAATAATGGTAATGATAACAGTAATGGACAATTCCGCCTCCAACCTGTAGGGGGACCAAAAAGGAAAAGTGCTTTGGTGCCTACTGTAAAGGTGCTGGTTGACAAGTAGCTAATGCTAATGCATGGTCTATAACGTTAGCTAATTCTTGGTGGGTAACATAAGATTACGACATCGTTCAACATGCTCAGTTATTTTTAGTATGATTATTTTGACCAAGGTTAACAACTCTGGGCTAACCCACAAATTCATCAGTAACGTTAACTGTACACATAGACGACTAATCTAATGGTAATTTAGCCAGCTCGCACACCACTGTCTGTCTGCCTGCCTCACTCTCCCGGCGCTGCCAGGCTTCAGTCGGGATGAGAGTTGACAACAGCCCCGGCCCGGGGACACATCCACAGACAGCCCCCAGCCAGCTAGCCGCCAGCCACATTCATTACAGTAATCCAAACCAGGTCAGCACTTAACTCCGGTGCTAAGGACGCTAACGGCAGTTTACTGAACCGTCGGGAAACAGACTCAGGCACCCGAGTCAGAACAGCGGCCATTTGTAACATTACACCTCTGTTGGAAGGGGTGTGTCGCGATTCTGCCTTGACACAGGTTCGTGGATCTGAGTGTTGTGATTTTGGTAAGTTTAGGTAAGGATTGACCGATACTGGTTTTTCAAGGCTGATACCGATTATTAGTAGTTAATGAAACTGATAACCGGTATTTGGAACCAAAATGCATAAGTCAAAATAAAGATTTTGGAATGTTACAAACTCCAACACAAAACTTTGTTTAAATGCTTTAAGAAATGATATAATAAATTAGAAACGTTCAACATAATCCAAAGTAAAAGATAGTCAGATAGTGTTGTGGGCGGGACATAAGTCAGACTCAGTGGTGAGTGAAACCGAAGCAGAGGGACAGACACGTGGTCAAGTGGTTACACAATTAAAATATATGAAAACGACATTATATAAAAACGACATACGAAACAGGCTGCATTTAGTGCACACACATGATATGCTCCGTAAAGTTCAGCTAACACATGGCTAGCTACTAGCATTAGCGCCTGGTGGGCTGTATCACCGAGTATACAAATTTGCGTGTAATGTAGAATGGTCGGCATTTGACAGTCACAAACTCCACCAACAGTTAGCAGTTAGTTGGATACAAGCACCCCCATTTCTGCACCAGGCAGTCCGTGTTAACACAGCCCACCTCCACTAGTCTTACCCGGCGATAGCTGTTGTTCAGCAATGTTTCCACAACAACAAAAACACAGCAGTCTCTGAACTTGCGTTGGGAGTTTTGTTGAAGTTGGATGTAGTCCAGTTTGTTGTCTAATGAGCAGACACTTGCAAGCAGGATTGATGGAATAGGTGGCCGGCTAACGTTAGTTTTCCACCCGCAAACTCGTTCAACGTCCCCTGCTGATGATGTCCCTTTACCGGCCAGAGGCTTCGAGCAGCACCGCTAGTCTCCATAGCCGGCGGGCGAAGCTGTGTCGAGTATTCCGTCCGTAATAAAGTGTCCTGCATATTCTCCGATCTGTACCAATGTATCCCGTTGGTACACGTGTGCTGTAGTTTGAATGCACATAATTGTTGTTCTAAAATTTCCTTCGGGATGAATAAATCTATCTATCTAAAGTTTTGATGCTGAGAAGCCACTAAGCTACGCGAGGATTTAAGATGGCTGGCACTCGTTTTGTTTCGTAAAATTTCGGAGAATGCCGGAGTCCAACCCCCTATGGACGGGTTGGAAATATGCTGAAGTTGGACTGCAGTCCATAGGCTCTGGGCAAAAAAGCCTCTTATGACGCAAAATAACGATTTTTGCGTCATAAGAGGCTTTTTTCCAGACCCACAATACAGAGATCTCTCGTCTCAGGGGGACATGAGGGAGGGAAGCACGGTCATTCAAAAATACTACCGGGTTTCTACTGATACAAAGCTTAATGCTAAATCGGTGAAGTATCCCTTTAATTCACTTTATCAGGCAAATAAAACGGCGATACAGATAATCTGTAAACTGCCAAAAAAAGGGCAGATAATTGGTCTATCCCTAGTACTGGGCTCAAAGGGTTCAAAAGCATATTTATGGTTAATGTTTAGCCATTTATATAAATTGAGTTAACAAAGAACCAACAGTACTGTCATTTCACCGTTAGTCAACTCGGTTTTGTTGTGAGAGAATATTACATATTATATTTTTTTGTTATTTACAGACACAGGTCACTATGCACAATCAAACTGTTTTAAGGTTAGTTTAAAAAGCCCTGAAAAACAATTTTCTCAATCAGCTACCATGAACAAAACTTTAAGAATGGATTAAGAACAGAACTTCTCTCGCTAGCTAGAGTGCAACACTATGAATGTCTTCCAGTAGAGTCTGAACCCCGCCCTCCAGTGTAGCCATTCAGAGCAACTATGAACACTCGATTTACAAAGCGGTCGCAAGAATTAGCTCTGATCAAGTATACCCACACTGCTTAACATTGAGATGGTATATACACCGTTATCTTTTCTGCAAATACATGTACAATTGATGACAACAGTGTCAAATGTGTCAACACATGCATTTTGTGTTTCCAATCTCTTCTCCAGATTGTCTATTTAGTCTATTACCACTGATTTCCCCAGTAATATATTAACCCAATATGGGGATCATTAGGATAAAATAAGAAGCTTTTGTCATTATATTACAATGAATACAACACAATTGTGAATGCCCCTCCCAGCGGAGCTTAAAAGAAACTATAACTATATTGCACACATCTGTACAGTATATAATAATATAACATTACAATCTAACATTGGAGGAATCATCTTAATTATGATTCAAAATTCTTAACATGAGAATTTACTTGAACACTTACATAATACGGGTCTTCGATGATGAGCTGCTTCTGTGGGTCATATGAACCAAGAAGCTCAATCTTTGAATGGTGGTTTTTCACAAGTTTGGCTTTCCTGTTCAACTCACTGTAAAGACAAGAGCAAGCATGTAACTCCAGGAGAACAGAAGAAAAAACACTGTCACCTGTCACCACTAGACCAGAATAAAAATCAAGTAATATTATACAGTGTTTTCAGATATGATGTGGAACATCTTTCTTACCCTATATGCAAAGCTGCCACGTTAAAACTTCCAATAATGGACAGAATATAACAACCACATGACAATGACATCCAGTGACAGTGATTAACCTCCCCCTAACAAACAATGGTATAAGCTTAAATGAACTGAAAAGAAAGTGAACAGTTTAAACCAATGCAATTGAAAAACTAAAGGTCAAACAATTAATAAACAATTTCAAAGTGACAACAATGAGATAGGTTCTGTTAAAAGAAAACTAAACATGGACAAAGTTCCTTTTGTCTAAGACAGGGTCTCATTTTCTTAGTCTGGTCAGCTTAACATTTGTGGAGAAAAAAACATAATGTGGGAGAGAAAGGGTGAAAAAACCTGCCCAAAGAGCAAAGACGAGGCATCCAAAGAACTCAGTAAGCTGCTTACAGATCAGATCTGCCATAGGCATGTGATCTCAAAATGATCCCTAAACGTTCAAAGTATCAAAAAATATCCCTCCCCCTGACCTTTGGAAAGAGCTTAAGAAAGAATATTGCTAATTAAAAGGGAGGCATGTTAGTTAGTTATAGCTCAATGTTACCACCATTTTGATGTGCATGTAAAGGGGTAGAACATATAATTAATGAAGACAGTAGACAACCGAGTATGACCCTTTTCAATGCAAATGTGTGTTTTTGATCCCAGGCAACCATTAATAAGTGAGACATCACACCAGTGTTTTTAGCGACTCTGCAAGCCACATTCACAGCAATAATAAACACTGCTGCTGCGATCTCAAATAACCGTACCTTAAATTGTTCTCATCCATGCAGAGAATGTAGTCAAAGCTCATGAAATCATCCTTGGTTACCTGGAAGTAAAGGAGAAATACAGGACAAAACAAGTATTACTTCTGGTTCTGTGTGGGAACACTGTACAATTCATTGGTACCGCCAAAAATGAAGTAATTTTCTTTTTTTTTTATGCAATTTAGATATGAGGTGGAACATCTATCTTATCCTATATGCAGAGGTGTTATGTTACATACTTCTAATAATGAACAGATTATATAAATCTTATAATGACATCCATGGGAATAACTTCTTCCCAAAGCATTAACAAACAATGGTATAAGCTTTTGTTTATACCTTCAGAGAGGATTCAATGACATGCAGTAAAAATCAATCATTTCTAATACAACAATAAAGATAGTTTGGTCATTTAAAGTTATAATCCTTACATTTTTCATGAAATCAAACAAAATGTTTTTGATAATATTTATGGCCAGCAATTTTTCAGGGATAGACAATGCATTTACATTCTGTTATTATCACACTACATAGAAGTTTTCATTGTTAGCAGTGCCATTCCTGCACTGGATTCCAATTGCTTTCACAGGAACGAGGGATTTACAGGAAACGAGGCATGCAGGTAATCCATTGTTAAAGTTTTTATTTAATTAAAGCCAAAGTTTATTGTTTGCTTTTTTAACCCTATTTTAAGGGTTTCCTGTGGAGTTTTTTTTTTTACCTCTAGTGCAGAAGGACTTAACAAAATTGGCTTTGAAAATGTTTTGAAATGAGGAAAGAAATGTATTTGTTAAACCTCAAACACATAATTTGTTGGAGGAGTAACACTGAAAGTAAACATACACGTTGTTTTGTTTGTTTGCACACCTAACTCCTCAGCAAGGTAACCAACTTTACTGTGACCTGCTATGTGGCAAAATGCTTGCACCGTGTGCAGCATGAAATGAAAAAGTATTAACTGAATTCGTTGTTAAAATGACTGCACTGCTGCACTGTAAAAAGATGCATGTTGATGCCATATTTCTAACAAAAAAGCTGCTCAAGGAGTTTTTGATGTAGTATTAAACCCCAGTTGCTGTTACTATGGTAACTACAGCTTTTGCCAAATCAACCAGGGCTGAAATCTTAAAGATAACAACTTTAACATGATTCTGAACTCACAAGTAACTGGTGAAAGGCATCGCAGCTGCACACGTGCAAGCATATGGAGGGGTGTTTAGCAAAGTGATTACTGTTCTCAGATGGTGATGATTTAATGGAACAAGCGGAAATAAAAAAAACAGGCAGCACCCTGAATAGTTTTGAGAGTCAGTTTATAGGAATGCCAAGATCAAGGCAAGGGCAGCAGGAGCCAAATGAAAAAAGAGGAACAGAAGACAAGAATAAAACTCCTGCGATGCTCTCTCACAGAGACAGCTGTGACCATTCATGTAACAGCATGAAAAAAAAAAAAAATTGAATATAAATAAATATATACATTATAAATAATAAAAATTGAATATATATATATATATATATATATATATATATATATATGAACACACAGAGTGGTGGTGGTGATAATCACAGCAGCTGTTGATCTCTCTGCTCATGTCTACCTTCAATTGCATCTCACACACTAACTGAAACAGTGAATGAAAAAAATGCTTTCTGATTTCTGAAATATCTGGCTGGGAGTGAGCTGAGAGGCTGTTACTGTAAATGAGGAACGAGGAGGGAGACACACATAACAAGTTCAGAAGATAAACCCCTGAGAAAATGTGAAGAGGCAATATTGTAAAATTGTGTATAATTTATCAGTAAAAGGCGACTGGGTCCTGCATGCTGACTCACTGTCACGGCTTACTGGGACACTTGAATATAACAAAGCCATAGATATTAGTAACACCTGTGTTTTTACTAATACTATGACAAGTCAAAATGTCAGCTGTGAAAAAGGCATATTGCCTCAAATAAGTTATTTAGAAAAAAAACGGTTCTTAAAAATACTTGGCAATAATTTCCTATATATGTGAGGTGGCAGTATATACACATCGAATACATTGTTTATGACCCAGTCTAATGTAGTTATAAGGTAGTGTTAGTTTTACTTGTTTTTAATGTGCTTGTTTATTGTAAAGTGTCTGAGAATTATGAAAAACTATATAAATAAAATGTATTATTATTTGTCAACATCTATAACTCTTGTGTGCATTCATAAGTGAAGGCTGGTGTAAAACAAATAATGAATGACTGTAGGAAACAGTTGTAATGAAATATGTCTCCATAGAAGTTATAATTGTTGACAAATATTACATCATTAAACACTTCAGTGTCCTTATATCTGCATAATTATAGTATACATGATTATAGTGCGTTATAAACCATTTGTTAAATGTGTTTATACTGCTTATATATGCTAAATAGGGGGACTTGTAGTAAAGTTACCAAATATTTGAAAATCAAGTTTCAAGAGTCTATATAATCTATGTAATATATGACATCAAATGACAAATTAAATGACAGTCTAAAGAGCAACCTTTGGCTGTCTCTGGCTTTTGTTATAGTTAAAAAATTGGCAACAACTCAATGATAACACATTGATAAGTATGACATCTAAATTTCAGCTGTATAAATCTAATGTTGGGTTGTTAATTTCTGATAAGAAAAGAATTTGTTATGGATTACTTTAGAGCATGTTTGCTTTATTAAACATGTTTGTTGATGTGGTTTCCCAGCATCTCCCAGGCTGCTAATACTCACAGCCGCAGAAGTTCAGTTTAGTTCAGAAGTAAAAACATTTAGAGGAATATAGGAAAATAGAGTGTGGGAGCAAAAGCCAGTGATAGAAATTCAAGGGTGATAAAGGAAAAAGGGAAAGAGCAAAAGCTTGTCAAAGCTCATTGTGTGGATTTAGCTGGGTTAAAGCCATGGGTTGAGCCCCCCCATCCTCGCTTTGAGGAGATTAGACGAGGGTCTGACTGAATAGTTTGCAGAGAGACAAACCAACGAGACAGAAGATCTCATGCAACCTCCCGAGTTCTCTCAAGGAAACATAAATAGAGTGTTTTAAGGACACAGAGGATAGCTACCACAGCATAAGGCCTTAAGGTCCTACATGGAAAAACATCTTGTTGCAATTTCTGTTGTGTTTCAGGATTTGAAACACGTGATATGACAACTGCTAGATTGGCTCCATCAATATTTCATACTCACAGGTGCCATCATTTTACACAACAGTATAGGCACAGGCCTGGCCAACAGGTTCACTTTCACAGACAATCAAATACACATAACAGATATGTTCAAGATAATAGCACAACTGTCAGTTCATATCAGAAAACCTGTAAAATAATGAAAACTGCCATTTTGGTTGCCATTATTCAGTGATACTTCTGTATTCAATACGAGCAAAAACACACACAACAAAAAAAAAAATAAGTGGCTTGCCACCTTTCTTCCATGACTACACTGTAGAAATATCGTGGTTTAAGTAAAACTGAAGTAAAGCTGAAATGTGGAGGGCAGTTGCTCTGCCATTAGATTGGCTGCAGTTCATATTTTAAGACAAAGTTTAAACCGGTGTCTGGAATGAGACATGTGTTCTCATAACCCTATTGTTGTGTGGGGATGCCACGGTGAGGAAATTTTACCACCGATTAATAAACTTGTGACAACTGTGATGACCCTCCCACTGGGTGGCTTTTGTCATTTTCCCTGTGAGCTGTTTAAGAGACAGTCTGAGTGTCAGAGGCGTGGCAGGAAGATGAGCCACACCTGAGTCCACTCTTCCTGATTGCCCTTCTCTTCCTACTTAAGGGCTGGAGTTGCAGTTCAAATGATCTCTCTGTCCACACAGCCAGCAGAGTTTGTTTTTGGTTGGGTTTGTCTTTTGGGTTCGGTTTAGTTTTCCACACACACTCACCTTCACAGATGCACTTACTACACTACTGAAACTACTGAAATACATGTTTCATACTATTTTATAGTAACTAGTGCAGTGCCTGTTGAAAATGGGCCTGTTTGGAACGGGCTGATTGATTGGCCTGTGGTATTGCTGCTTGTAGAATTCATCAAAACCAAATTGTACCCCAAAATTACTTACAGAAGGACCCCAAACCACTTCATATGCAACTCCCCTGTATACCCTACTACTAACTTACTGATTTACCTGACCGAGAATGTTGCAGATTCAGAATGTAATCACAAAATATCACAATAAAAATGTGGAGTAATCAGACATTAGCGTCTGACTCATGGCACTTTGCACATTTTTGTGGGTCTGAGGTGTATGTTACATTTTAGCTGCTAAAGCTCTGCTGCTTTCTTCGACTCTCTCTGTGTCTGGTCCTGCGCTGTGCAGTGTGAGAGGGGGAGTGGCCAGGAGCTAGACCGGCAAAAGCCAATGTGTGCTTCTTTTACCAATATATATTTAACAATATCTTTTGCATTTCTAATCCAAACAACGTCAAACTTGGCACTGCACTTTATCGTGCCCGTAGCAAGACACCTGTCAAGTTCGAGGTTCGAGAAATATGCGCATAACACACAGACAGACGTTCCTGCAATTTATAGGTAGATATTTAATTTGGGTTAAATACATTGGTTTTAATTTAATCCTTAACTATGTGTGGTCTCCCTTCTTTTGTTGTGAATTTGAGCTGGTTCTGTATAGCGCTTACTTTGATCTCTGGCCTCTACGGTCAAGCTTCTACTGCAGAGCCGGTGTTCTGTAGTATTCCAGCTGTGAGATGGCTGCCAAAGTTTACAGTTTACAGATTGCCTCATAAAGGTCATCAGGTTTCCCTATTAGCATTGTGTTTAAATCAGAAATATTGCATACAGGTGCTTTTCACTTTGACACAAAACCCTCTGCCATCATCTTGTCTGTGAACGTTCCTTACGCTCTATGTGACTCCTGATGCTGTGCTGTGACTTGCTGCTGCTGTACAGAGCAGACACTTTCAGTTCATAATTGTAGCATCCATCGTCTGACTACGTATTGATAACACGCTTAGTATTTTCAAATTAGAGGTTTTCTTTACACCAGTTGTGTTGGTAATGGTATTTGTACGACTTTTCCCTCGCAGTTAAAAAATAACTTTACACAAAATGCACCTTTTTTAGTTTATAAATTATTTGTCCAGTAATTTTATTACACCATTAATTGATCCCAGAGTCAGGGTTTAAATAACTTTTCATCTATGATGGGGGTAGCAGGATTCATTTAGGGGCCATCCACACAGAAACGCTTTTTGGTGTAAACGCAGGTTTTGGCCGATCGTCCAAACAAATCCTGTAAACGCACTGCCTGAAGATGCACTTTTTTGAAACCTGGTCCCAGGGTGAAAAAATTCGAAAACGCCGCCCTTGCGTCTTCGTTTGGACGGCGAAGTGGCATACTTGCGTATCGATGATGTCATCGCCACACCCCTCGACCTCTAGCCTTCGACGTCTTATCCCGCGTCTCATAACAACAACAACAACAATGGCGGACTACATGCTTGTGTAGTTTCTGGTTTCCTTGCACTAGCCATTTTCGTCATTTTCTTCTTGTGTTTGGTTTCTTCTTCTACTGTCTGTTTGTATACAGCGCGCAAGCTTTATGCGCATGCTCCGTCTCTTCTTCGCCGTTTTTGGTGAATTTCTGTAGCAGAAACAGCGCCACCTATAGGCCTGGAATATGAAGTAGAATGTTGAGTCATTTACAAATGGATCCGTTTGGACGCTAATATTCTTGAAACAATGCCAGGGAAGACGGGGGGGAAAAAGATCGTTTTGGTACGTGCAGACAAATCTTTAATGAAACAGGAGGCTTAAATGGAAAATCTGAAATTGAAAATGTAAAACTTATTCCCTATTATCATTCATACACACATAAACATAAACGTGAATGAGGTGCAAGGAGCCACGGGACATCTTGTTGTACCTGTCGGGCCCTGTGGCTCGTCTCAATGCCATGCTTCCTTAGGCAGGCCAGACCACGGGCATCCGGTGAGCTGTCTATATTCCAGTCAGATGTGGCACCACTGTCTATGACCCACTGCAACAACAGAGAACAAAAAAGGGGGCGCTAGCTACTGCTAAGAGAGATGTATAAGTGGGGGTCGTACCTGCCTGGCCACATGCTTCATGGACACGCCATGACTCTTCATGCAGGCTTGACCGCGGTGGTCTGGAGGGTTTCCTATCTCATAGGTGGAGGTGGCAGCACTGTCTATCCTCCACTAGGCAGAGCAGAGCACGGGGAACAATGACACAGCAAAAATGATTCACTCTCAAGTACAGTCAGATACTGTATGTGGAAGGTGATGCAGAATTTGCAGCACAATGTTGTACTCTTGAGGACAGGAGTGAGACTGAAAAGTCGGAATTTAGGACAAATGTTCTGAAACACATCCTGCCCTCAGTCATGATCTTTAGAGGCTGCAGCTGGGTTATTATGTATTATTAGGCCTAAAAAATGATTAACTAGTCTACTTCAGTAATCTTACTCCAGTTTAGACATTCTTATATCAATATATATATATATATATATATATATATATATATATATATATATATATATATATATATATATATATATCTCAATAACCAGGTGATGTATAGAAATATCTTCTTTTTTTTTTATATAGTTTGTAATTATTACCCTACTAAATCTCCATGGATAGTGTTTTTTTTTATTATTATATGCCACCAATAATTACAGTATCTGTTTCCCACCAATATCAGTTACTAACAGTGGAAGCATGCTTTGAAAAATGGTAAGCAGTAATATACAGAACATTTCATTTGCAACAAATGTAGTTTCTATGTGCTTAATGCTTTATTTCTGGTGCTAATTTGATAATTGTGATTTTGAAAAAGCTCTCTTTGTAAATATATTAGCCGAAGATTGTCAGTATATGTTATATTGGGCCAATTATAATGACCTGTATTATAAATACTGTTTTGTACGATGTAATAATACATTAATTATGACATTACCTTATCAACAACGCCAGCATCTGTTGCCATCTTCCTAAAGACTGCTTCAGCAATGGGGGATCTGCAAATATTCCCTGTTCAAAACACCATGACAAACTTTAATGCCATGTTTAAAAAAAAAAAATGTAAAAAAAAAAACTGCAACGCTTTTGAACTGAATTTCCAGTGAATACACTGTATCAAAATATATGGTGCTACATCATTACACCAAACGTTAACTGCAACTTCTGAACTTGTTCAGTCAAGTTCCACATACGTTTTGCAAGGGCATAGTGTTGACAGGATTAACAACTACTACAAACACTTTGCAGATAAGTAAGAGTCAAACCAATAGACTGTGTATGAGAGTCATAACCGAGCAACTTTCACGACGGACTCTGACCTGTCACAACCTGACATGGTGAACTTCCGGGATGCTGTGTCACCCAAACTGCTCGCGTCCAGGTATTGTAACGTTACTCAGCGTTTCTATAAAACACACTAAACTGTTTTACATTTTAAATTACCAGTTTACTAATTAAAGTGGCTAAAAGGTTTATATAAAAGCTCACCGCAGCGACTTAGCTATTGTTAGCTAAAACATTTCAGCTGACGCTCTTAAGTAAACCTAACAACAACTAAAGAAACTACTAAAGTCTATAAAAAAAATGGTATTCTGATCGTATGTGATATTCGTTTTATACTGCCAAACTCTAGGAAGATAACATGAGCTTATTTGTGGTAAAATGATGTCTCTTACCCAAGCAAACGAACAAAACCGACTTCGTACCAGTGGCCGCCATGTTGTTCTGAAGGGTCCTATATGACGCCGCAGGTGGTGGCCAACTAGTGCCTGAGCAAAACGTTTTGAAGTTTGAAAAACTCGTGTGGATTATTAAGGTATTATGAAAATGCTGCAGATATGATAGTCATTGTTTTTAAGTGCTAAATGTGTTTTAATTTTAGAGAAATCCCAAAATTAAAGGGGAATACAACCTAAATATAAATTAAAAAAAAATCCAATATGTTATTTCTATGGCCTAGAGAAGTTCAATCAATATTTGTGAACATGAGCTAGTCTCTCTCAAAACCAGAAACAAAGTTGTTACCGTCATAATCCTCCTTCAAAAGGCGACAAAGGAATAAGTAAATAAGTGTTGCCATAACAAACTTGTGATGTCATCAAGTACAAAATCTGGAGCTGCTCCAAATGGCGTTTTTCCATTACATGGTACCTGCTCGACTCGCCTCGACTCTACTCGCCTCGACTCGACACACCGTGCGTCCGTTTTCCATTGCAGATTTTAGTACCACCTCAGCGTGGCTGGTCGTCGCCAGCTCGATGCACACACCAGCGCACAAGTATAACATCAGGCCACTTGAGCTTGTTTTACAGTTCTGTGGAGGCTCCACGCAGAGCTTTCGCCATAGCCTATGTAATATGTGGCCTGATGTATACTGTCAGCTGGTGTGTGCGTCGAGCCAGCATGTGTGTGTGTACTTAGGATACAGCGAAAGCTCTCATATCCGCAGAACTGTAAACAAGCGGCGCCGTAGTAAACTCCCGTGACCTGTGTGTTGCCAGAAGACACATTTTATTTCAGAAGAAGCTGGAGGCAGCAAAAAAAACAGCTGGCTAAACTGTTTAAAAATAGCGGGTTTGTTCAGGACACCCCGTCTGTCGCTTTCACGTCACCTTTTCGGCTCGCCTCAGCTCGCTTGGAACCTCGACTGAGGAGGTACTAAAGAAAGTACCTGTTAGCAGGTACCAGGTACTTTTTTCCGTAATGGAAAACCAAAAAAGGCGAGTCGAGGCGAGTCGAGCTGGTACCATGTGATGGAAAAGTGCCAATAGACAATGAATGGGAGACTGATTTTGTTTTTGTTTTTTTATACCTAAATGAGCTTTATTCTATTGTAGTGTTCTCAGTCCTGAAACAGAAAATGTACTAATATACTAAGAACATTCTCATCTATAACATGTATTTTCCAATTCATTGTTTGTAAAAAAAAAAGGTCATGAGAAAATCCTGGACCTAGACAGAGTAAGACATTCCTAACAACAGACTAGAGGGTGTTGTAAAACATTCTCTCTGTTGCCTGGAATGTGAGCTTTTGCCTCACATTTATGGAAAAATCCCAATTGCCAACTGAAAAAGAGGCTCAGTAATTCTTGTTTGATGTTGATGTAGGTTCACCACACCAACAGAGTCTGCACTGTCAGTGGATGCACATGGCCACCTTGCTAAAGTGTGTACTGCCCTCAGCATCAGCATCTATGGCGACAACATTTTTAGAGTTAAACACTTAATTTTCCGCATTCTAGAAACGTCTATATTTATGTTCATGCAGCAGGTGACAATTCAAAATGTAAAATAATAGCTTAGATGTGTTTCAGCAAGATTCCTGCTCATGTTCATAACTTTCTGCACATTCAAAACATATTCCACATATCTGTGTTTCTGTGTTCTTTTTTTCCCAACATTTTTAACAAATTTGCTTTTAAAAAGTGATAGCGACAAAAGCGACCATTTGGGGACATGTCCCCAGCGTCCCCAGTGTAAATGACAACAATGGTTCCTACTCTTTATCGGACACAATAAAAAAGGGGGTTCCTTAGAACTATGACAAAGTTACTCCAGTCCAAAAACGTCTAATGAAGCATACACCCAACACACAGCAATAAAAAACCCAAAACATCAATCAAATCAAACCCCTGCCCTATCACTAGACGCACATGTATCCGCGATTGCACAAGAAACAGCTAAATTCCTCGCATTGACTGGTTTAATAAACCACTCAGAACAGTGCAGAGAAAACATACATATTTGAAACAATGTCTCACAGAAAACAGCTCTCTTACTTCCAACAACAACAATAACAGACATACTACAACTACATAAAAAAAAAAATTTATGCACAGTGCATACAGGATTACGGCTGCCGGCGCCACTGCACAGAATTATTAGCCATAGGCCTTAAAACAGCAGCAGCTTGTTTCAAAGAGCACCGGAACTGGATCTAATTCTGGGTAAATCTAGAACACCTTTGCCTAACGACCTATTGACATGGTATCTGTAGAGAAAGCAACATAATAATGAGAGAAGAATGGTTTTATGTTTTTAATGGCTGTCTTAACTGTTCTTAAGAGAGCATTAACTTGTTATTGGAAAACGTTTCCACATTGACTGTGAAACCCAGTAAATAGCAGCTTGGCCATAATATCTCATTAGTGTGTCCACATTCTCAGAACCTTTTAATGCCGTTTTCACAACTCTATGTGGTCAAAAATGTGAATGCAGGCTATGTCCTCGAAATGAAACCAACTAAAATCAAATAACACAAAGTTCAAATTCCACGCAGACTTGTTCTCTCTCACAATCAGCCTCCACCTTTACTGTGCACATCTGCAGCACACTAAAAACATTTACACACCCTTTTCTAAACTCTTACAATTACGGTCAAAACCTCCCAAGTCGAAGTTCAAGTTTGAATTCCCTTCTCTCTTTTTGTGTTAGGAAATATAAATTGTATTGATAACTGGCAACTGACATTCAGAATATACTTTTCTTGATTAGGTTAAACATGGTAGGCTTTGACATATAGTCAATCACAACCATCACCTGGTTGTCTTTATCTGACTTGTATGAATGCACATTACAGATGTTCTTCTACAAAACCTATCCATCTACCTATAAACACTTCCATTTGATGTCACTAACTATATCCACAGGGTTGTCAGGGAATCACTGTCTGTTGTTATTGCTGGCGTTTTTTTTCATAAATGGTTTAGAATTTTTGTCCTATTATTGTAGTCAAACGAAAATACTTTATTTATCATCCAAATCAATCAATGGAAGCAATGTATATGGGTGTAAAGGTGTTGCTCTATGAACCAAAATGTTATACCTGGATATAAATAGTGCATTGTAACCAGATCTACGTGCAGCGTATGTGTTGACTAGTGGCAGTGTCCAGCATGAGGAGCAAAAACTTGACAATTGGAGCCTAAAACAATGGGGCTGATTTCTCAATTAAGATAGCCATTGCTGCAACCGTAGCTGGCATTCCCTGCATTACAAGAGGCAGCTTAGAGGACCAGAAAGCCACCAGGCAGTTATGAGAGCCATGTTTCTGAACCAAGACGTCCAAGAAGTTGTTTTTCTCTTGCACATAGGCTACAGTTGAATAGGCAGATCATAGTCTGGCAAGCCCAAAGCTGGTGCTAATGTGAGAGCAGCCCTCAAGTCTCTCAATGCAGATGTCATGTTTTCAGTTAATGGAATTGGTTCAAGTGCAGAGTCCAGAGTTGCATCATGAAGGACCCAGCAATAATTGATCATGCCAAAGAGGGAGCGTGTCTCTGTCTCTGTGCTCTGTCTGGTGAGAGGAGCCGGTGACCATTTCTCAAAATGTAGCCCAAATAGTTCACTCTTGGCTGACAAAACAGTAGTACGGCAAGGATGCTGTGCGACCTCTTTCAGTCAAACATTTCAGATGGAGAATAGAGTCTGTTTGCATTCTTCCTCAGAAGCAATATGCTTCCATCAGGTCACACGGTCTCTCTTTACCTTTGGCATTAATTGTAGAAATAATAATGACAATCAGGATGCAATGGAATGAAAAAGAATGCTGAACACAACTATGTAAAATTTAGAATTAGCATCAGTCAAAATTGTGCGTGTGCGTATGTGTGTGTTATCATGGCAACATGGGGTCCTCGAGACACCTATTGTAGCAGAAAACTACGACAGAGGCAGTTTTAAGTACTTTGCAAGGTGTTTATGTCTGTGGGTAGATTTTGCAGCTGCAGCAATTAATATTAATGTTACATGATGTCACTATTTTAATTAAAAACACATTCAGGCTACAGAATAAAATCCATCAACATCTCAATGTACGCTGGTGAAACAACATCGTGCCTCGTGATGTCCCAACCAACAATATATTAATTTGATGAAACATTTGTAGCTTGTGCTGAAGTGATTAATATCTATAAATATACAACCACCTTTCTCATAGTCTTACTAGAATTAGCCAAAAAAGAGGATAAAACTCAGACAATTAGACAAAACAACCAGCAACAAATAAAAGCTATGAACACTGCAACAATGCCTAATGCCTAATTTTTAGCCTATTAGGGTTAAGAAATTAAACAAGACAGAGACACAGAGCAATGTTTAGCATTCACTTCAGTCATGTTTCTGTCCACCTGTCCAATAATCACCCTCCTTTTAGCTCTGTTTTGGTCTCCACTAACTCATGAGGGAAATGTTAGGCTCTTTAGCTGCTCCACTGTGTTCACCAGCTAGTCACTACCTTCATCTGTCTGTGGTTTTGTGCTTGGCAGGTAGCATACAGTGGGTTTATCACAGCTTTTTCATTAAAAACAGCTGCCAGTTGCAGCTGAAAACGACAACGAGGGAGCCAAAACAGTAAAGAAATAAAGTACTAAATCCGCTCTATCGCATAAAAGAGCTGAGAGGAACTTCAGAGTTGAATGGTTTTCTGTGGATTTGTCACTACGAGCGACCCCTGTCATTCATTTGATCATTGTTAATGTCAAAATGTGACACCCACCAATGTGTGATCACATTTGTGTTTAGGTATTCTGTTTGTATAATCAACATGTTTTTAACAGTATGTACACAATACATTCTACCTTGTAGCCAGCAGGGGGCACTTTAGCCTTTTACTTCGCGCTAGCACAGTCTTTACAGTGAGATGTTGTTGGCGAGGCTAAACAAACCGAAGCGAAGTTGCCCTGTCATATTAATTTCTCCTGTCTGGTTGGTAAAAAAGTAATTTAAGTAAACTATCTAGATTTTTCTATATAAATATGTTGTGTAATATCAGAGTAGCCAGGAAATTATCATAAGAACATATTGATGTGGTTGTGTGTAACTGAGGATTTTTTCCGGGGTCGTGTTTGTTACAAGATGGTGCCGCGTCAAGCTGTAATATTCAAGTCACTTCAATCAGAGTTTTATTTTTGGCCCCAGGAACATTTGGGTAGATCATAATATGTGTCTAATGTGTTATATATAATGTATAAGATTGTTAAAATGTTTAGGTAGATACATTGCAGAACATAGAAGCACCTAAAAAGTTAAAAACATTAAGCTCATGCATTGAATGGTCATATACAAATAGTAGCAGCATGCTAGGTTTTATTTTGAGGTAATATGAGACAGCCTAGAAGTGTGGCAGCAGATATTGATATTTTATTTTACTGAACCAACAGAATGTATTAATCAGTAAATAGACTGAATGCTGAAATGTGTAAATAGGCAATGTGAGTGATTCTGTATTTATTTGTAAGTCTTTTTCATACAAGATACAGTATGACAATGCCTAAATAAACATGTCAAAACAATGTAGTAAAAGAAAAAAAGGTTTATATTGCAAATTGTGAATAAATTGATTCTGATGAGCACAAGCAAAGTTTTTGTCTGCAGAATCTATTATTTGTCCGCTACATGCCAGCCGCTACCTAGAAAAAAAACAGCATCTTTAAATTTCGATAACTTTTGATGTCAGTTTTCCAGTCTGTGAATAAAATGTATTCTCCTCACTGTGTTAGATGGAAGAAGAGTGTGTTACTTTCTTCAGGGCCAAAAGGAAAAGATTAAGTAAAAGGAAATTAAAAACCTCTGGTGTACCATGAAAAAACAGTTGTTTTCTCAAATACAGTAAGATGAGCTTGTGATGAATAAACACTGACTAATTGAGTGGGAGGTGACATTATATTCCTGGTAATTAGCACTGCATGCATAATTACCAATTATCAGTTACTTTACATAACAGTCAAACAATAACTGCAAGCAAAAGATGCCTGCAGCAATTATATCTCATAATTTGCAAGTCCTTTTTAATTGGGTTAGCCAGTTTCATTGACGTCTCAAGGATGAATGGCAATTATTGTGAATGACTAAATAAAAACACAATTAGCAGATGATGCAGTGTCACATTAAAGTGTAGAATATGTTTTTCCAACTAGCGGCATGAGTTACGAATTAAATAAAGGTGAGAGGGCTCAGGGGAAAAGGGACTAATGGTGACAATGTTCATGTTTACTCTGCTCCCCTCCATCCCTCCCAGAGTTTGCTCCCTCTATGTTTTTGTCCAATTAATCAGAAACTAATTTCACCAGTCAGTCCGACAACATGCTAAATGATTGCAAACGCTGTCATTGCACTTAGTTTCAACTCTAACATTTCAAAAGATTTGTGAATATATATATATATTATATATGTAAACCGTTACTGCTTATTAAAACCTTGATGTATTTGGTTTGCACATGAACTCAATGCGAATACTGATGATTATTGTGCAACAGAAAGACACAAAATTAACATTTTGAGATGCTTGTTTTTGATTGCCCATTTTTATTAGCCACACAAGCAACATTGCTCTAGGGATGGTAATATTGGTCAGTTGTTCAGTGAAATATCTCAAACAACTGCGTGATGGATTTCCATAAAATTTTGTACAGACACTCACTGTCCCCTAGAGGATAAAACCCTGACTTTGGTGATACCCTGACTTTTCCTCGATCATGAGGTTTACATTTGAGGTTTTGAGTGAAATGTCTTAACAACTATTTGATGGATTGACATGAAATTTGGTACACACATTCATGTGCCCCTCGGGGGGGAATTGTAGTAACTTTTGGTCATCCCTTTTCATCTACTGCCATTATTGGGTCACATTTTATGACCAAATACTTCACAAAGTCGCTAGCTACAGACTCGTATTGTTCAGACAAGAAGCCAGATTAAACACTGTATAAGAATGACTTGCTTATTGACACATCGTGCATGCCTCAGCCTAAACACCACACCTCAAAATCTGTGAACTTGTCTCAAGGAGATCATGATTAATTTGAAGCTTGGGTCAAGAAAGGATAAAGTACAAGTAACACGGCAGAATCCCCAAGTGAACAACTCAGTCGGATGGAAGCCAATCCAGAATAATCCAAAATGAAATCATATACTGGAAATAAATAAGTGCAATCACCACAAGAAACAGATGTGGTATGATTGTTGTGTACAAACATTGCAAAATATGAGTCCACTTAAATGATTTCAGAGAAATCAATAAAAACGCCTTGAAGAAAAACCTAGTAATCTGATATTTTTAAGGTTCAGTTTGTAAACAGATGTTTCAGATTCTAGTTCAGTGAATCTTTCCAATAACACAAAGAAGCAGAGAACAGGGAGTCAGTTGTTACCTCTTTACTTTGCATTCAAACCTTGATCTTGCGGCTATCATAAGCCAACAGGGTTTCAACAGTGTTGTGAGTGTTGTGCTTGAGATGTTTCTAGTCTGAAGTGAATATTATAAAAAACATGTCTTCAAGTTTGTGTAAATCCATGCTCATGCTGCTTTCTCTCTCTCTCATCTAAACCCTGAGTCACACGTACCTATGTCCTGTTAAAGAGACAGTCAGAACATGTTTTTAAGCTCATTAAGGGAGAAAGGAGATGAATGGAAATGTCACGATTGACCATTCATTCCTGTAACATTGGTCTAGTTGGGTTTCAGGAGCAGCATTGCCTGTGGGACCTCTTAAGTTTTTTTCTGTTGAAAACCCTCAGCTGGGCCTGTGGTAAAGCTGTGGAAAGATGCCAAAATGTAGTCACTGACTCACTCAGCAACATGTGGTGTGTAGAGCCAAGCCGTGCTGAAAGGTGTCTCTGTTGCTGCAACCTCTTATTCTGTTGCCAAAGTATTTTATTTTGGTTGATTATCATCAATCATAATATTCCATTAGACACAAGTTGCATATTTGTTTTATCAGTACCACTATGTGATACCACACTTTAGCGAACGTTAAAAATGTTCACACACATAGAAAATTAGACATGTATGTTGCCATTATCACTTGTGATTTTAATGTGTATGTTTATTCAGGTTACTTATATGTTAGTCTGGATCCACACCAATTCATTTACTGGATAATCACTGGAACATACATCGCCGCTGGATCTTCCAACGGATGTCCCTCACCTTGCAAAAATCAACAATCTTCGAGCTAGGAAGCTATTCACTGAAAATGGCAAGTTTTGAAGAACATTTGGATCGTGCAACAAGGCAGGCCTGCTTGGTTCTTTCGGGGGAATGATTGTAAAGATTTACATGTAATGGTATTTACTATTTACATGTTAGTTGAACAAGCATGTGGGAATGTTGGAATCTATCAGTGTTTTTGTCTTTGAACTGCTTGTGCGTTTGCTTAGACCCAATTAATATTAGTATTGCTAGGCCAGGAATGAATACTGGTTGATTGCAAAAATGTCAAGTAGTCTAGGGCAAGGTTCGAGTTATAATCTGAGCTTTGTGGAGAGTCTTTAAATTAACTAAAGTTAGCTGAGATAAATAAAAACAAATAAGGTTTCAAGTATGTTTGCAGCTCACGCACTTTCATTAACAGGCATAGAGCCTAGAACAGAGTGGCGCAATATTGTACTGCACACCTGGTGGCTTTGTGGTGAAGTGCAGCAATACTGTCATTTACACAATAGTATGCTACTCCATTCACAAGAGAATGGTGCGTAGTTTTGGAAAACATTTTTCTTTTAGCCTATTTATCTCGTTACCACAAATAGTACTGATTGCTAATACATCAAACAAATGCATTATTTGTAATTAAAATAATGATTGCTGGCAATGTACTGACGACTTCCACAGCACTAAGCTCCCACTGGCTCTCACGTTACTCGAACCCTGGTCTAGGATGTTGTTTTAAGCCTGTAATTGTTAGGATCCAATTACACCTCACAATACAGTTAGTGGCAGTGTTTTTTTTTCATCCAGTAAGATACAGTTACTGAGCAAATAGGCCTACAAAACCAGAATCTTCAAGTACAACGTTAAATGTTTTGCTATTTTTTGCTTTTTGGAGATGGAGATACATGTTTGCTACAAGTAACATGTCCGGTCTCTCTTTCTTCACCTTGAATGTACTTTAGCGAGCGATGACGAGCGAGCTGTACCCAGCATGTTGTTCGCCGGTGTAACAGTTAATAGAGGTCTGCAACATATTGCACTACTAATAAATATGTCCCGTAGATCCCAAGAGCTCGCACTCAACACTTCACTTCCTTGGGTGCTCAGATGTAGAGACAGACTCCTTTCATTTTAGTTAGATGACTACAATCTGCCTGCCTTAACAATAACAATATCAGTGGGATACATCATACAGACTGTGCATTTTTTTTCGACGTTTTTGATGCCTTTTTTTCACAGTTTGTTTTTTCTTTTTCCAACGTTTTAAATTTTTTAATTTTTCTTCTACACATTTTCAGTGCTTATTTCTACGTCCCATATTTTCTGATATAAAACAAAAATTTTAAACGGGTCAATGTGACCCGAAGTCAACACAAGGGTTAAGTTTGAATAGGCTGGGGGAAAACATTTATCGCACAACATTTGCACTGTAATGAGCGGCAAGACTGGTGGATGAATCAGTTTCTCTGGTGAATGAGTCAAAAAAGGTAACAGAGAGTACTTTGACGGAAACCAGTATTCTAGGTAGGAGCTCATGTAAGATTTTGTCCTGTATTGAGCAACAAGGATAAAGGCCCACATTTCCTCTAGGAAAAGAGAAAAACAAAACTGCAGCAGTGTCAGCTTTCACTGTTCTCACCTGTGATGGTATCAGGTGTACTTTGAACAGGTTGGTGTTTCGTTTAAACTAGCCTTGCACAGGGTGGGTGGGGTAATACGATGTGTGTTTGAACAGACAAGGTAAAGTCTCCTGTTGTAATACGTGCTCAGGCAAAGAACGGGCATGAATGGAATCTTTTACATCTAACACTGGAGAGACCGTATGCTAAAGGATTACCCACTCTTTGGAAATAACTGAATTGAATGTTAACTTAAACCACAATGGAGGCAACCAGTGATACCACAAAGATCCTGGAGAAGGGTCCTGAATACCTTCGAAAGCAAATGGAACTGGAGAGTGAGACAAAAGGACGCATGAGTGCTGTGGAGAGGCTCGCTGCAAGCAAACCAAAATATGTCAAAAGCCAACAGGTGGTCAACTCAACTCAGGAGCCAGTGATCAGTCTTGGATCAGCCTCGGTGAGTAGCACTGGGTCTTCTAACCGGAGCTTGAACCATTGTGGGAATCTTGTCATAGGGAGTAACTCAAGAGAGGCTACATGTGGTGCACAAATCAACAGCTTACCAGGGCAGGTACGTCGGTCCAGCTCCAAAAATCGACGAGACTCGCTTCTGCTTTACAGACAGAAATGTGAGTTACTGAGAGGATCAGAAAATGACCGGAAACATCCTATAACACGCAAGTTGCTCAGCTCTAAAAATGTTTTATTACCTGAGGCAACAGATAAGGAGTGTGAAGCTGAGTACAACAAGGACAAAATCACCACACCTGAGGGAACAGCAAAGGAATGCAGCTCACAATCAGAGAGGAGGAGGAATGGAGTAGCAGAGCAACATAGCACAGAATACAGTGATCCTGGATCTAAGATGACAGCGGGTGTTGTGAAGAAATCTGCTGGGCTCCTAACGGTTCCTGAGTTTGAAAGCAGGTCTGGCAAAGGAGTAAGTCGTTCTCACTCCGACATCAGCTCCAGGTACTCCAAGAACTTTGCAGACTTTGATGCTTTTTTCAAGTACTGTGGGCTGGGCAGTGAGGTTATTGAATCTTTTGGGAAGGACAACTTCTCGGTGCGCTCAGATGAAATTGCGATAAACATCCGGAGTGTCAGCATCTCTACATCAGACGACGGCTTCTCCAGGAACAGTGGTGACAGCGACGGACTAATGGAAGACAAGCTACATGAAAAGATACGTCAAGAGACGTCAGTTATTGAGCGCAATGCAAGGATTATCAAATGGCTGTACAGCTGCAGAAATGCTATAGAGACCGGAAAAAAGTTAAGAGACCTTGATTGAGATTAAGACAGAGGCCATATGCTTAAGTAAGACTGTTGTATAGATGACACTAACTCCTGGCTTTTGTTTGTGGACTGACTTCTGGTCTCTGTGCTGTCATTGTGTCATTGTGTGCCAATTTCAGCAGACACTTCACAGAAAAAAAGGTTTAGCGTGTTTGCTCTGTTAAAACTTGCATAAAGCTAGCTCTGCCACATTGGGGCCACATAAATTGCGCAGAAAGCCCCACATCACACACATAGAAATACAAAAGCTGTCCTCAAATTTTCATCTTAAACTTGTATTTTAAGGTCTAATAAATGTGCATATGTGCACACTTTAATACAGGAAATCTGGAAGAGTAGGCTACATAAGAACACATTTTGGTTTGCCAGGTTGTTAAACAAATCCTTAGACTGTTGTTTTTCCCCTCTATTTGATAATAATGCAGTTGTCTCAAATGTCATTATTCCATTAATAAATGCTTAATAATTTGTTTAATAAATTGATTTTGTTCAGTTCTGCTGCAAGGTACACTGCCGTCATTCACCTCAACACAGAAATGTTTCTTTTTAATGGCTTGTAACTAAGCTATAAAACATAAGTCAAATATAGTATATTATCCATCTAATAAGCTATTGGTTATGAAACATTTATAAAAGGTTTTAGAAAGTGGCACCAGCATAAAGGCTTAAAGCTGATGTGATGGCATATGAAACATTTCAGGGGGTCCAATACTCATTATCATAAATGATGTTCCTCACTACAATCTGAAATCCTATCTTATCTCAGTTTAGGATGACATTTAGGATTTTTGGTATTACAAAATAACCACTGCATTTAGGAAAAAATCCTAAATTTTTCTCCTATTCAGAAATATTGTGTGGAAGGGCCAGACCTTCCTCTGCAGCGCTGTGGAGATAGGTCTGGCAATGCGAGACTCAACACGGTCTCACCCCTATTCGTCACCAGGGTCTTTAGCATTAAAGTGCCCTTAAATCATAATTTATGTAACCTACTTCTTAAGATCACAATCCAATAAGTGTATACACGGCATTCCTCTCCAGGTGAAAGGTGTACATTCCATCACACGCACGCGCACACACACACACACACACACACACACACACACACACACACACACACACACACACAAACCAGGAGCAGAGAGATCTGCTCCTTTCATGTATAATTGTGGTCAAGCATTTATTGTTAACAGTAATAATACTGCATTGTTAAATTTAACTACAGCCAGACAAAAAGGCTTGTAGGTTGTGGTTATTTTCCAACCAAAGAATCAGTTACTCGCTGAGTTCTGTGTGAGAGGAATGTACCTAATAATCTGATAGGCTTAAATCCAGTGACCCGATGTAACTGTAACTCTGCTTCTCTCCCAATCTCTGTCTGCTTTATCTCTTGACCACTTTCTTTCTGTCTTTTAGCCAACTTTCTATGCTGATCAGAGGCTGTAACATTAGTGGGGGAAAAGCAACGGACAGACTATTGAAGTGGAATTACCCACTCAGAAACAAACAATATTTATGTGCAGTATATGCTAATAGATACTCATTACTCAGCTGCACCCATGTTGCACCCATGTTGTTGACACGCCTTTCACTTCTCCAGAAGCCTGGCTGACTGTTTCACATCAAGACAAGTCATGTCATGCCCTCTCCTCTTGTTTACTGCCAGCTACTTCTTAAAATGCAGTTGATAATTTAGTTAGAAAAGGGACACTTATCGTTTCATATGTGGTTCAACCTACAGAAATGTATTGACTGAAAATGTAGACTACTTGCATTGCTAAAGGCTTGTAAATGTCTTCTTATATTGGAATTTGTATGATGTAAAAGTTTTAGTATTACTAATCCACCACTTAAAACTTGTTTAACTGCTGCCTGTGTAACACTGTTTTATACGGAAGTACTGCAAAAGATTGCTACAGTGAATAAAGTTGCAATTTTTCTCACAAGTAAACTGTTACTTAAATGTATGTGTCTAGGATTGACTGTATAGATATAATACAATTATTTTTTATGAATAGTATATATTAGTGCTTAACGATTAACTGCATTTGCGATAATATCGCGATATGTTAAAACGCGATTTCCTAATCGCAAAGGCTGCGATTTGGTCACATGACTCGCGAGAGCAAATCAGTCTGCACTCTGCAGAGAAAGCATCAACTTAGCACGCTAACGCTACGCCGTACCTTCCGCTGATTTCTGTCATTCAAACATCTCTGAGTTGTAGTTTAAAACCTTTACAGCCATTTTAATAAAATGAAGGGTTTTATTCGGGCTTGAGTCTATACATGCAGTTAATGGATACAGGCACACAGAACTCAAGGCTCGGTTGGCAACGATTAGCTCTGATTAGCGGTTAGCTCCGGTTAGCGGTTAGCTAGCTCCGTTATAAAGATATGAGTGGAGGAGCTGCCACTGAGAGGGGTAACAATCAGACTTATAAATGACGTTCGGGGAGCTTTCACAGCAGCGTGGCCGCGGGGTTTCAACAGTTTTATTAGTACAGTTAATCCATGGATGTATTAGAGTTAATCCCACGGCAAGAACACCAGCAACTAGCTAACGCAACGATAGCCTCTCTGAACAAGTGCACACGGCAGCACGCAACTTCACGAGGGGGAGGGGCTAGAGGCAGCTCCTCTCTGTGCACTATAAAAAAAATACACTGTTGTGTGTGTGTGTGTGTGTGTGTGTGTGTGTGTGTTGTATATATATATATATACTATATTTTTACTTATTTAACTGTGTAACTTAGTGTGTAATTGTGTGTTCATATACTATAAATTATTATATTATTATTCTTTGTTGAATAATACAAAAGAAAAAAATAATCGAATATCGAATCGCAATATTTGGGAAAAAAATCGCAATTACATTATTTTCAAAAATCGTTCAGCCCTAGTATATATCAATAAGGCCCATGGTGGGCATGGCCGGATTATGAGGCAATGGGCCGCTGGGCACAGACATACAAAAGGCCCCACCATCTTAGGAGCAAGACACAGACTTTGTGATGCTTTTGCCTCTTTTTTGTTGTTTTGCGTGTCTTTGTGGTTGTTACACATCTCTCTGTGGTTTTGTGTCTCTTTGCAGTTGCTTAACATCTCTTTGTAGTTGTTTTATGTTTCTTTGTGGTGCCCTGGCACTTTAGGCTCCTGGGCCTTTGCCCAGTAGGCTTGTTCAGGAATGAATCAATGATAGTGTGAATACAGTATAGCATACTGCTTGTAGTGGTTACATATTTCGAATGTAGGCCTACTGTATGTGGTCTAAAGGGGGCAGTATCTAACAACAACACTGAACCTAATTAGTGTTAAAATCACAGCAACTCTATGATGGCTGGCCTGTCAAACCTTTGACAGCACTGCAATCACATAACAAAGATAACCACACATAAACCAGTCTGGATGGATGCTTGATATGTAATGCTATTTTTAGTTCTTGCAATAGTATTTTGCCAACAAAGCATAACATCTAATGGCAGCAGCTATTCAGACCCTGTCCCTCTTGTGACAACTTTCCACCTTAAACAGATGGATGTGAAAACAGCCTTCTGGTGACAAGCTCTGACTTTAATTATTAGGCCTAAGCATTGAGAGGTCTCAGCTATGTAAAACACAGTATTAACACAGCTTTGCAAAATAACAATTTGCAGTTCATTGTGTCATTTTAGCATTCAGATACCTGGAATACCTGCATCATGACTTTGGAATTTGCGCATAAAGACTTGTGAGTTGACTTGAACTTGCTCTAAAGGACTTGTGACTTGAATAAATACTTCCTCTGAATGACATGAGACTTGATTGTGGTTTAAAAAATATGGTCAATTAAACTAAATATGGTATCCCTAATTCTCATAATAAAGTTCACACAACTTGTTGTTAAAAAAAAAAAAATGTATTTATATTAAAACTCTAAGTTTATATCTGTTTAAAAAAGTGTTCCTTAATAACCACATTATCATCATTACTTACAAACAACCGTCCAGTGGTCCTGTTCCCATCCCCCATCTCAAAATCAAAACATAAGTACATGTGCGCAGTCCTCTGTCACGTGTGGAAGAAAGCCTCAACAAAACTTAATGGATAAAGAGAAATAATTGATTGACAGCCTTTGCAAGCAAATCAGCGACGCGACTCTGGGTAGCAACAAGATAAATGCTGACGTTTCGTCCAATCAGAGAGCATCAGGGGGCGTGGACGAATTCCAGAGTCCGCACTGTGTTTACTTCCGTCAATATTTCCAGCAATTGCAGCAGAGCAGAGACGAAGAAGCAGAAGCGCTGACAGACGATACACAACAAAGGAGTCACTTAAGGTTTGTTTAGCCGTTTTGTAGTTGTAGTTTTGTCCAGCTCTGTTATAGTGCAGTTGAGATTCTTTATTTTCTTCCTGTGGCGATTTTATGTGTTGAACCAACTGACAGCTTGACTTATCTTCATTTTTTATTTTTTTTTGCCGTTAAGCGTTGAAACGATTTGAACAGCGTTTGCTAATGCTGTTATTATTTTTTTTTTTTTTACAAATGCTAAAGTTAAATGCGTCATAGTCGATGTCAGGAGTGTTATCAAAGCAATATGGCTTAGTAGATCATTTTGCATCCTAGTGTTTACCCGTAATATAGCGATTATATGCTCAATAAACGTTTATAAATCCAATGGCCCTGTTTATTTGGCAGTTGTTGTCAGACAGTAACCTGATATGAACATGTAGTTGTAGACTGCAGACGAACCAAGGCCATGATAACGTTTATTGTTTAAATAAAATAAAAAAAATAATATTACTGTATTTTTAGCATTGAAATATTTTGAAAATCTGAATGTATATGTCTTAAGTTCTTCTCTTTGAATGCCCCAAAAAAGGCCATTTTAACTGGTGCAATTTCTAAACTCAAGTTTGAATCTTTCATCTTGAATTTTAGTGTTTAATTTTCAGTTTATTCCTTGATTTGAATTTAAAGACAGGAAAATGAATATGAGCAACATCAATAAAGTTTTTAGGAAAATTGATTTTTTTAACCCATGAGAGGACTAGGTCCGGGCGATATGGAGAAAATCAGATATCACGGTATTCTTGACCAAATACCTCGGTGTCGATATTGCAACGATATTCTAGAGTTGACAGTTGGTGTTTTCACAAAATATTTCCACAATTAGATTTTGGATAAATAATCATCAATAATGTGGATATAATGACTAAGTAAGTGGTTAAAGGAAAGTAACAGAACAGCTAGAACAGTCTGGTGAGTTCAGAAAATGACATAACTTTACTCTAATGCAGCCTTTAAAACCAGGAAAAGACAACACGTAAGCCATATCCAAAGTTTGTAATATCACGATATCGATATAATATCGATATATATTGCCCAGCCCTAAACCCAACATTAAGTATTAAGTAGTTATTACATTTTCAATTAGGTATTCATCTGCTTATTATGGCCTTTCTTTTCCTCCAAAGAGCACAAAGACAAATCCTGCAGGTGTTCTCTCTGCTCACAGTCCCCCCTCCCAGCTAAAATGCCTTTCTTGGGCAAGGACTGGAGGTCACCAGGATGGAGCTGGACAAAGACAGAGCATGGATGGAAGAGGATTATCTTCTATGGACATGAGTTGGAAGATAGCAACAGAGAGATACACTTGAAAGAGTAAGTACTATATTGTTCACCTTTGTCATCTATATCTGCCTTTAATGGCATTGTTATTCCAGTGTCATACTTTATATGGTTAATGAGTCAGTGTGTTATCAGGTTAGATTGGGCTTAACTGACTGCATACACATTTTTTAAATGTATTAGAAACCCAGTACACAGTTGCCACATGCATTTAAGAATAAAATGATATTGTCCATATAGTCCTCAGTAGTTTGCTGTGCTTAGATTATTTTCTACAAGCATTCAGTAGTATACGCTAGGGCTGGATGACATGTGGATATAAACATGTATTGACTTTTACTAGTATCATATCTTGATTATATAATTAAAATGTGTGACAAAAAGAAAATTAAAGTAATGATTCTGAGTAAAATTGAATTAGAAACTACTACAATTAATTTGTGGAGTTTTTCATTTGACATTTGAGTTTTGTCTGATTTAATTAACAATATCACAGTTTATTGCATTGGACACCAACTTTATTACAGGTTTTAATACGTGATATATCTTAATAACATAGGCAGATTGGCAAGGCAAGGCAGCTTTATTTGTATAGCACATTTCAGCAACAGGGCAATTCAAAGTACTTTACATAAAAACAAATAAATTAAAAACAGATAAAATATGAGAATAAAAGTTACAATGCAGTATAAGAAATTAAACATTAAAGAGCAGTTAAAAACAGTTAAACATATAAAAGCAGATAAAATACGAGATTACTTTTACTCGCCTTTTACATTCCGGCCCATTTTTATTTTTATTTTTTTCTTCTCCCTTCTCTTTCTGTCATCATATCCACTATTGGTCCCCCTGGGACGTGTGGTTTACTCTGTTTGCCACCCATCTTGGCGTGGAAAAAGTACTTTTATTTTAAAATATAGTCGTCAGTATAAGTCTTAGATTCTTTCTTTGGAAAAACTTCGCAAAAACCCTATTGATTGAAATTCACACTTTTTGCAATTAGTGATCTTATTTCAGCCTTAAACCCTTTACTATTCGTAAAAGGCTGGTTCTTAGTAAAACCAACACAGTGAAATCTGGAATAATGATGACAAAAAAAAAAATCATCATATTCACTATTGGTCCCCCTGGGACGTGTATCTTACTCTGTTTGCCACCCATTCTGGCGTGGAAAAAGTACTTTATTTTAAAATATAGTCGTCACTATAAGTCTTAGTTTCTATATTTGGAAAGGAAAAACTTCGCAAAACCCTTTTGGTTGAATTCACACTTTTTGTAATTAGATTTTGATTAGTGATCTCATGTCAACCAGTTGAAATTCACACTTTGTTGTAATTGGTGATCTCATTTCAACCCGAAACCCTATTGATTTGAAATTCACACTTTGTTGTAATTAGTGATCTTATTTAATTTCAACCTTAAACCCTTTACTATTCGTAAAAGGCTGGTTTCTTAGTAAAACCCACACAATAAAATCTGGAATAATGATGACAAAAAATTTTGTCAGACAGTAACCATAAAAGTAAAATAACATAACATAATGATATTGATTTCAACCATATTGTCCAGCCCTCTTCTTTACATAGTCTGCCTTCACCTTTGGCTTTAATAAATGACAGAAAGGACTACTGTACTAAATAAGAACTGCATTATATTCAGAGCCCAGCATGTATTTAATTAAATGTAATCAAAGTATTTTTTATTGCACTTTTATTTTGACTCCTAATACTGTATATTCAGAGATTTGAGTCATTACACCATGTAACACATGGTTGCATAGTCTTTGTCTTAGACCTCTAAACTACCAAGACTGGGTTTTAGCGATGACTAAAAAGGATCTGTTTTGACCATGGATTGTTGATGTTTGCTGTGGTTGATGTATTTATGTGAGCTACAGTATGTTTTAATGCCTGGCTGCAAACTAAATGTACTTGTTTGTAAAAATGCTTAATAGATTAGAGGGAAAAGGAAGTCAGGGAGTCAGTAGATAATAACAGAGGAAATTGTGCACTGACCATAGCTGCTGTACTTCTGCTGTACAGAAAGAAAAAAATAATTAAGCCACAAACTCTTATCAGGGCTAAAGCAGAGAGTCTTTGATGAGGTGATTTGCATCCCACAATTGCAGCCTGTTATTGCCAAAGGGGCGTCATGGCAACAGACAGAGTTGAGTATAGGGTTGGGTTTACTCAAGAGGCTAAATTTACATGATACTTACAAACCTCTTAGTTTATCATGTTAAAGAAAAGATAAATATTCAAAATAATTGAGGTGGAGGTTCTCAGCCTAATAGAGGTTTTTGAGTTGACTTATAAGATATGTTTTTTTTTTTTTTTACCTTATTGTGGATCAGAATCTGAACTATTAAGGTCAGGTGTTTTTGTGTGTGTGAACTAAGTATATTGTGCAAACTCTCCCCTCAAAGAAATACACACACATTCTTGTTGTTTATGGGCACACATTCGAAAGAAGTCATGCAACCTGGTTGTTGTATATAACCTGTTATAACATAGTGACACTGACTTAACCTGCAAAGGCCTATGTCATTATTGAAAACTAAAGATTTCATAGTATTGGGTAATTGTTCGTGTTTTCATCAAGTTAGGTTTTAGCCGTGGTAAAGACTCAGGAAACAGGATTATACCTGATGTCTGACTTCTTCTACAGTAAAACATGTTGGTGTATAAGGCATGTTTTTTAGATTCCCTGAAATCCTACATAGTGCCAGACCAGCACAGAAAGTTACAGAAAGTCAATATAGAACTTCTTGTTTAGGATCCATCTCCTGGAGTTACTTTTGGATGTTTGGAACTGGTGCAACATGTAAATCCTGGAACAGGGGTTGCTGCTTGGAGTTGTGTGATGAATGTTACCATACATACATGCCAGTTCTTCTGACGGGAGCACACAAAAAACAACTACGGTCAAATGACTGCTGTGCACTTTTAAAATACTGTCCCTCTCAGAGGCGTTTAGTGGGTTTAAAGACTTAACAACCATTGTTTGTTGAAAGCAGCTGAACTAAAACAAGTTATCCTATTTCAGGCTTTCTGGTCTGTATTACATGTGGCCCTGTGGGCAGTCTGGGTTGCCTCCAAGCAGGAAAGCTTGCCTTGTTATCTGCAGGAAACATGTTTTGTTTTGACGCATGCCAACTGACAATGAGTCGTCACATAAAAGGAGAGAAAAAAGGAGGGTCCCATTCTTAGGCTACATCTACACTACTTATTTATCCTTTTTACTATATTTGTCTGCTCCTTCTTTATATAGTATGTGTTGAGGGGTAGTGTGGTCCTGTGAGGCTTGCTATTTCTGTCACTAGTTTGTTCATACTGTTCATGGCGTCAGCCTCTTCCCCCTGTTAAGGAGATTGGGCCAGGGCCTAACTTAGCTGCAGGGGTTACAATCAAACATGATAGCTCATTTTGCTTTTAAGGACCAGAGCAATTGATTTTCTGACTACAAGATACAAGTTAGATTTTTTTTAAATTTTCTCCAGTATACAGTGGGAGGAAATTGGGTATTATCATTCATAAGAACAAATACAATTTTAAAAAGACATAAAACAAGTGCAAAGACAGATGAGTAAAGTCGCATCACACATGTAAAGATGTGCCTCGTTTCATCAAAAACAATTAAGTAAAAATGTACATAAAAGAAATACTTATTACCGGCTATAATAAAAATAGAACTGTGTAAACTCTCAAGTTTGTCATTGCAGTGTTCAGCAGGGATAGAACGATACACTAACCATTTGACTAGCAAGCCTCACTTAAACAGTGAGCAGGACGCTGGTGTCCTGCTGGTGCTGATGGGGTGAAGGATGGAAGCTCAGCACCAGTTGGTGATATCTCCCTCAAGTCACAGTGTCGCCTCTTCTATTGATCAACTAACAGTACCTTACAGTGTCACATTAGCTGGTCAGCAGTCTTGGTCAGCAGTCTTTTCACTAAAAGGCACAGGACACAACATCAGACAATAACTAATGATGTCATCTGTTCAAATTGGCCACTCTCCAAATGCAGCTTCACTCAGAAAGGCCAGTGACGTCATGCAACAGTCAGAGGTACACTTGGCAGACCAACACATTTAGGGCCAGACAGAAAGAAAAGCATTATGGTGGACCCTGGCTTGGTATACTGTGTTACAGAAGTAGTTTATGTATCTTTTTACATCAACAAACCTCTATCACCTATTATCTACAAACACTCAAGTGCCAGATAGGTGCTGGAAAGTTCAGTGTCAGCTAAGTATTTGACCACCACTTTACTGTCAATTTCTGTAACAGATCATTTATCTGACACTGTATGAATTGCCTTGATTGTTAAGTCAACTTGCATTTGTCAAAGCACGTTATAAATGAAACTTGAATGCATCTATCTAACAGTGAGTAAGAAAAGTGTAACAGCTAAATGTCTTCCACATACTCTATTTGTTTTCTTCCTGGTTTATGTTGACTTCCTACATAACCCTCATCCCTTAGCTTATGTATTTCAGGGTACATTTTAAATATCCATAAACCCTTCGCAACATTCCTGCTGCTGTGTGATGTCTTTTATTGTCTCTGTGGAGGGCGGTGCTCTGCATGCAACCTGTGTTAAAAGGTCAAGCTATTGCATTCCTCACTTGTAACTCACTGTGACAGATTACTGTGCTTGCATGTGTGTTTGTGTGTATGCCTTAGCAATTGGATAAATGGATAGAGACGAGAGATTACTGTAGTGCCCATTCAACCTGTTGACTTCACAGTCAGACAAGCAAAGCCCTGCCTTCACTTATTCTGGAGGGAAAAGTAAATTAGTTTCGGTGTGAAATCATCCAGATTGTGATTGGTGAAGTAAAGATTTCCTCCAGCTTCTGAAAGCTCACTAACAGAACATAGCCCTTGTATTTTTCATAAGAATAAATACCCTGTTGCATTCAAGTGTTTCTATAGATAATCAGAAAATAGTGACATATGCCTATTATAATGTTTTTAAGCCCAAGGATGGCAACTCAAAATATCTTGCAGATACAGTGTTTGCAGGTGGGAAGCTGTTGATGGACCATGTCCTTGTTGCTAGGCTAGTTGGTTGGGGCACCTGTGCAGACAGAGGTGGTTTAGCTCTATGACTGCAACTAACAATTATCTTCATTATCGATTTATCTGCCGATTATTTTCTAAATTTCTTTTTTTTTTACTCTCAAATGTCAAAAATAGTGAAATATGCCCATTAAAATCTTTTTGAGCCCAATCATAGGTACTCATATTGCTTGTTCATTGCTCAGCTCCAGCACCACAGCCACAAATAAAGACAAATATGCCTGAAATAAATGAAATCACATATTTACACACATTAATAATTAATCATTCACATATATGATAATAGGAAAGAATGTGATGTAGTGGGAATAATTTATTTAATTAATTATTAATTATCAGCCCCAATACTAATAACATATTGTAACGGTATTATTTCCCAGTACAATCAGCTGACTCTTGGTTGGTAGTGTTGCCAGTTGGGTGCTCAACTTCAGCCAATGGATTATCAATGCTTGGGGAGTCAATCACCAGTCCAGTCCTTTGATCTGTTAAAGGTCATTAGTATTAGAATGTCTAGTTACAGATGAATAGATCTTAGTGCAGATAACAATTACTGCTTCATTGTATTTTATGTAATTATATTTTATTTGCATTAGAAGAAAATATTGCAAGTTTTTACAGTAGTAGTACTCTGCAAAGAGACATATTGCTCTCCTCAGGCCTCATATCTTCTCAAGGGTATTTTAGGCATCTTTCAGTCCTGTTTAGGACGGTGATGAAATTTATATTACAAAAAGGCACAGTAAGTCAAAGGTACAAGAGGCTACAGTTTGATGGCTAAGTAGTTGTAGCCACAAGTATAAAGAGAACATACAGGCACAAACTACAAACACAGGTGTTTGCATACATAGTTATTGCATGTAGAACATTAACATATCTATTATTTGATTTGACACATTTGAGAGCAAATGTTAATATTAAATGAAGACATTGATAAGACTCAAACATGCAATGGTCTTGCTGTCATTTCATTAAACTGATTCATTCTGCAAGACTGGATACAAAGAGGTGAGAATGTAGCTCTGCACTGTTCTAAAGCATTTAAATTCAATGTAAATAGCAAGAAATGTGCACAGACCCTCACAAACACACACCCATGTATATCAAGTGTATTAACATGCTCTCACACGATACATGCTTTCATTTGGGTTTGTGTTATAGTTGGGCCAATTCAAACCTCCCATGTCAACATACTTCAAGTTGAGGTCAGCTGCCAAAATGTTAAGATCTATCTTATCAGAAATAACAAGGCCACTTATTAATCAAGCAGGCCCAGAATGGCCGCCAGAAATAACAGAGCTCAGATTGAGATCCCAAAATGTTTTGCCTGTTTTCTGAGAAAATACTGTCTGAGTCACATCTGTGATTCTGTCTCTCAGACTGATATATGTCTGCCATCTGCTGTGTTTCATCCATCATAACAGACACTGTGAATTGTTATAATGTCACATCTCTTGACTACTCTGACTCCTGTTACACCTGTCTTAGCAAAATGAAGCAGCTTCAAGCTGATTTACTTTCCTGCATATGTGCTGGCTCTGTTAACCCCAAAATACTGCAGCACTTCCTGTGCTGGATCTATCATGCCATTGCAACAGAGTGATATACAGGACATTATTAAAGAGTCACTGACTTGCTGCAGGCTTCTTTACATTGTAGTTCAGTTGCACTGGTGACACTTTCATGCAATGCTATTAACAAATTCACCCCAATGCCTTGTCTAAACAGGCTCTGCAGTGACAACAAAGAGAATCTGTTTGTTGGAGATGTGTGTGAGCTCGCCACCACAAAGAGGAAAAAGGACCTCTACAACAATAACACCAAATCCCAGTGTGAGTTTCAGCAACACATAATCACTATTTTAACTTCATAAAAAGTTTGTGGTACGAAAATTAAAGACCGTTTTTAAAAGAAAAAAGGAGAAAAAAAGCAGAGAAGAAATAAAGGGAATCACAAGTCATAATTGGAGTGAAGAGGCCATCACCTATTGAAAGCTTTGTTTGCATTTAGATTTATTGGACTAAAGACTTGTTATTTACTTGGTAAGTTATCACCTAAGATTAGTTGTGCAGTTAATCAGTGGTTAAATGTAACTAAATAGGGTACTCGTACTCTACTTGAGGTCTTCCATTATTTGCTGTTTATACTTCTACTTCACTGCATATCAGACGTATTGTACTCTATACCACACAAATTTTTTTTGACTGCTATAGTTAATAGATGCTATGTAGGTTAAGATTTACTTTACTTACAAATTATATGATGGTCTCAAAATATGAAGCATTGTTATAGAAATTGGCATTCCATACTTCTGAGATCCCAAGGACACACACAATGCATTTAGTGAGAAACACTAAATTGTAACTTTCGTTTGTTTATATCAAAAAAGAAAACGAAAGTACAGTAGTTTTGCTGACAGTACTCGCATACTTCTACTTAAGATTTGTTACCCTTAATGCAGGACTTACTTGTAATGGCGTATATATTGTATTGTATACATTTTCTTAAGTAAAGGATCTGAATATATCTCTTTCATCACTGCAGTCCATTCTGCTGTATTTATGCCAAGTTCACACTACACGACTTTAACCCTGATTTTTACAATAATAGTAATAATCTTTTTTTTTTTTTTTTTTAGCACTTTTCAAAACAAAAAACCTTAAATGCAAATGCTGTACAACATGTAAAAAATATATATTAAAAAAACAAACATATCTAGCAAGAAAACAAGACTCAAGATTATGCAAATTAAGGCAAATATTAAAAATCCAAGGGAAAGTCTTCTAGTGTGCCCCTTTAATAACTACTGTGACATTCCCACAATATGTGTTCCTCCTGCCAAGAGAAGCAACCTTCTGGTGAGACAAAGCAATCATGCAATAGCAGTTGGGTTGCACTCCCTTCTATGCTCCAATGGCTCCAAAGCCCCCATCCCTTGATTCCTTCAGGCTCCATCAGCTATGTTGTGATCAGCATTCTCCCAGTCTTCAAAGGCTGGTGGTGTATATGCCCCAGACCTGCGCTTGCGGAGGAAGTTATGGATGCATAGGGTGGCCATATATATCTTAACCACCTTCTTTGGCTCTAAGCATATAGTGGATCTGAAAACTCTCAACCTGTTTGCAAGAATGCCAAATGCATTTTCTGCCACTCTCTGTGCCCTAGAGTAGTAGTAGTTTATTACCCCTTAGCTTTGGGCCGTCTGCCTGAATGGATACGGCTACATGAGGTCAGCCCTTAGGGGATATGCATCATTGGCCACAAACATGTATGGCATCATTATGTCGGAGTTGGGCAAAGGCTCAGGCTTAGGCAAGTCCAGCAGGCCCTGGTCCATCACTTTGCACAGGTCAGAGTGAGCGAACACTTCAGCGTCTGAGACCCTACCTTGGTTACGCAAACTAGCGTAGATGAATTTATAGTTTGCATCCACAGCAGCCATCATTACCACAGAGAACAACCCTTGTAATTATGGTGGAGGTTGCCTCTTTTTGCTGCAGGTTGTATGTGGATGTGTTTTCCATTAAGGCAATGTAGAAACTGCAATTTCAGTTCAAAGTCCCGGGCTATTGTCCGCCATTCTGCCTCTGTTGATGGTGTCTAGCAGATGACAGATGATTAAAAAAGAAAATACATTTCTGCAGTACTGTGCATATGAATTCACAAATACTTTAACTCTTACATTATGATTACAATGTATATACATACAAAACAATTAATAAGAGCAGTACATCGTCAAAATATAAATATTGTGAGATGAGACCTTGGCAATATTGCTTAACAGAGCATATTATCTTTGTGTCTACAGTAAGTGGTAACCAGAAATTACCTTCAGGAAGTATTTTTTTATGACCTGGTACGGAGCAACACAGGTCTCCATAACTATTTTTGGAATAGTGCTGGTCCCAATCCTGTACTGGAACCTGAGGGATAATGTAATATAATAACATTTACATCAAAACACTTTAATAAATGAACTCTGCTAACTAATGTGTTTGTTTGTTTTTTCCTTGTCCAGTTGTTTTCACGGATAAATGGATCTATGTGCAGAAAGGGAGCACGAAAGAAGTGAGTGCTGCAGCTGCTGAAAATTTCACATGAAGGGTTTGTTGTCTGTTGATTGAAACATATTTGTATTTTAAATAAATAATGATTTAATAAAAATGAATGTGTGTGTATTTTCATGTTAACACACAGCGACATGGATACTGCACGCTTGGTGAAGCCCTCAACCGTCTAGACTTTTCCAGTGCCATTCAGGACTTAAGAAGATTTAACTATGTTGCAAAAGTGAGCAATAAATATCACACATGTTGATTGAGAATCCTTTTGATACCGACTTGTTCTTTTCCTCTAACTGTCTTACTCTGTTTTTCTCCCATAGCTTTTCCAGCTAATAGCCAGGTCTCAGCTGACCTCTTTGAGTGGAGCTGCACAGAAAAACTATTTCAATATACTGGAGAAGATTGTACGAAAGGGTAAGGAGGCCTGAGGTGGAGATATTGTACAGGCAGACATTTTCTCAGCACTCCTGTAGATGCATCCTAGACCTAATTTAGGCTCTTGTTGTGTTAGTAAAAGTAGCTTTATATTTCCCAGAAAGAACATTTCTTTACCAAATGGTCTAAGGCTCAAAACAACCAGAACATGTTGTTTTTGAGACTACTGTTTCGTCACGCCAGTATTTTGTGGTTCATGGGTTTGCGTTTCCTCGTGGAGCAAAGTACAGATCTATTCTACCACATATGTGGTGAAAAATCATGCAGTGTTCACTTGAAACTGTGGTTGGTAAGTATTTTTCAATCTTATGTTTTTTTCTTTTTTTGTACTGTGAAATATAGGGTCTTTTCAGCAGTTAATGTATAAAGGATGCATTTTTCTTACATATAGTTACATGTTACATTATGTTACATTTTGGCTGCTAATGTTTTCTTTTTCACCCTAAAATATTGTCTTGTGTTTGTTTTTAAAATGTCACTACTAGTTCTCGACGACCACTACAACCCGCGCCTTGTTAAGGATTTGCTGCACGACCTGAGCTCGACATTGCACAGTCTGACCATCCATGTTGGCAGGTGTGTCCTCGTGGGCAACGTAAACATCTGGTTGTGCCGACTGGAGACCATTCACGAATGGAAGCACCAGCTCAACAACCTGCAGATCCCCAAGGTAGAAGGTGTACTGGTGTTTGTTTGTGTGTGTACGTGCATGGGTCTGCATGTGTGTATTCCATCCCAAAACTTGTTTTTCAGCATGCTCTGGGCCTCAACACGCATCCAGGTCAATTTAAGCTGCCTGTATGTAAATGTGACTTTTAAAAAGGGAATAGTGCAGTAGGTTTGCATCTACTGACCTCACCGCTGATCACTTTACATGCTGATCCCACTAAGCTGAATTTAATGGGTGAGCAACATGAAATATGGAATGTGAAGAATTGACAACTAATCTGTTGGACCAGGTAATTTAATGCTCAGCTGTGTATGACTTGTAACACATCATTCTCAGTGGAAAAAAACACTCCTGTGATGTAGGAATATTTGAGTTTTTCTTTATAGTCCAGCTCTGAATTTTAATGTGTCAATCTTAATTGTCTCCCCAGCAAATATGCAGTGGCATGTCATTCAACGACTTGCCGTTACATATGCAAAACAAGATCCTCTGCGAGTTATCTGATGCCTATGACATCATTAACCTGGGGCAGGCCACGCCTACTTTGCACAGCCTCAGCGAGAACAGGATACTGTGGAAGAAACTCTGCCACTTTCACTTCTCAGACAAACAGGTGAGAGGACAACATATTTAGTTTAATTAGACATGGACAGTCTGAATATACAGCTAAATCTGTGATTTTAATAATGCTTTTTAAAAGGAATATGCCTAAAACATCCAAAGATGGCTGCTAAGTAGTTTACCAGTTGACCACTAGAGGACAGAATTGCCACTATTTACTCACATTGATCTATTTCACCCTCTCTCTGTCTCTCTCTCTCTCTCACACACACACACACACACACGCACACACACGCACACACACACACACACACACACACACACACACACACACACTATCTCGCACACATTATATAAACACCCACTCAGGATTGGTGTTAATGAGAAATGGTCCTCAATTATATCTAATTACACTTTGCTCCAGTTATAATTACTTTCTTGTCCCCTGGGTTTTAAATGTTTTTTTTTTTTAAATGTGTGTTTCCTTCCATCCACACTCAGTTCTGTAGAAAGCTGGTCCTATCAAAGAGTGAAAGTGTGGACTGGAAGCTGATGTACTTCACCCTGAAGAAACATTATCCAGTGAGGGAGCAGTACGGCGACACCTTGCACTTCTGCAAACACTGTAGCATCCTCTTCTGGAAGGTAAAGAACAAGATAACACGCACCTGCAACCACATTCATTTCATGTAGGAAACACCATATGACTAGTCAGTACTGTTCATCAGACTGCATGTAAATTAAAAGTTGTTCATTACATTAAAAGAAATTAACAATAGGTTCAGTGCAAGTTTAACTGGTTAGTTCAGCGTTAGGGTTAGGGTTATGGCCTTTCAGTGTTGTAGACTGTAGCTTAGTAGAGTGCGTGTAGAGTAAATGAAACCTGCAGTATTTAAAGAGACATTTCTCACAGACCTGACATCTCTTAAACTGTACATAGATCAGACATGAGAGTCTATCAAATCAAGTCACTTTGGTCCAATCACGCGGCCTCTCTCACACTGATAGCTGTCTCTAGCATGCCGTGAGAAAGATATACAATAGTAAATTGAATCCTATTTTTATATAGTAAAAAAAAACCTCCATGTTCTGTTTATGTAACAGGAACTTATGAGTGACACATATACATATACATTATCACTGATGGTTATAGTAATTCTTGTTGTTTTCAGTACAATGGATGCTGTGAACTTGTTTAGCCCATACTGTACATGTTTATGTAGCGACCAGAAGGCAAACAAATGACTTGTCTGCCCTTCATGACACGTGATCGTACCTTAAACCATGTGTAACATTAAGTTTGCGTTAATAACTTCTGGGGAAGATGTGTATCTTCACAGACTAACAGTACTTGGATTACAAAATGCAGCTGTTCCTACAGTATCTGTTCTCATACTCCTTGCGAATACAACAATCCTGTCATCCTCCTTGACTGGGTCATTATACTTTTTTAACCTCTGCCCTCTTTGCGTCCCTCTCCTTGCTTGTCGCCCTTCCTTCCTGGCTCTTCTCCTGGTTCCCCTTCTCCCTGATTCTTTAAGGATCGCCACCTCGCTTTGTTATTCAAGGTACTTTTCGTCCCATCATGCCTTTCTGTTTTCTGTCAGTTGCCAGTTTGTCTCATGTTTCCCAGATGGTCTGATTCATATCTTATCTTTTTCCACTTGTTAAGCTTTGTCTCGTACTGTTCTCAATTTCACTTGATGTCACATGTTTTGCTCGAGGTGTGTTTAGTAAACAGTGCCGCTTTTTTCACTGACATTTAATGGCCTTTAACTGCATTCTTAAAGTTCATAGATTCCTCTGAATGTTGAGTTCATGTGTCTGAAAGAAAACTGTCATTTAGTTTAACGTAAATGTTTCTCTGTGTATACTAATGTCCAGGGTCCGGTTGCACCAGGCATTTGTAAATCCATCACTAAGTTTGTGTTGAAGACCTTCCATGATCATAGTAACTACTGGTTGCTGCATAGCTGCTCCTTGGGTTTCCTGGTCTTTCTGGTTCTTTCTGACAATGTGGTTGTTTACTGTCTTCCAGGACTGTGGCCATCCATGCTCAGCCAACAACCCAGACAGCTGCCTCATGCCCATTTCTCCGCAGCACTTTATTGACCTCTTCAAATTCTAAACCCTCCGTGTTGTTCTTCAACCGAAGCGTCCGTTTACTCTTACTCCCAAACCAAGAGTGTGTACGAGACCTCAATGTCATAAACTCAAATACAAAGGGCTTCAACTGAAAGAGATGACTTTTTTATGTCTTCATTTCCTTACGCACAAGTGTTTCCATAAGGCATAGAAAAGATTTAATGTGGATGTTTGTAGATTTTAAGAGTGTTGGTGATAGGTGAAATATAAAGAACATTTATCTTTTTCCTCCTCCTGTATAAATGTTTTGTCTTCTTGACAAAAAAATGCTATTTCTAACAGAGGAAATACAATAATAATATGTATATGTAGGTAGGTGGTGATAGATGGTAACACTTTTTAAATGGCAACATTTACAGGGTGGCAGGATAAGATGCCTCATGTGTTAGTTGTTTATTTAATGGGGTTAAACTATTCTGCCTTTTGCTCCGTTTTGTCCTGGTGGTATTTCTCTGCAATAACTGAATGCATGTCATGTTTGAGTCTGTGTTTACTTACTGTATGTTGTCCTTTGTGAATTATTGCTGTGCTCTGTGTACATTGGAAGTGTTATAATATAATAATTTCTTTAGCCGTTCAAGTTTTTACAATCGACTTTGTCAGAACTGTCAAGTGACAGACGGAAGAAATGTTAAACCTTATTTATGTGGGGGTGGGAGTTTTGTATCCTTCCTCCAACTTTTGTAATATTCATTTGCTATCCCAATACTCTTGATGGTACTATTGTGAAATATATGGGACAGAAACTAGTTATAAATAAGTAAATATTTCTAAAAACCTGTTTCTGTTCTTCATTTTATACTGTGAGGCGCAGGGACTTTTGTTAACTGTATTAAGATCTGTTTTTAGACTTGACCTAATTGTAGTTTCCGCTTCTTGGATTTTGATATAAATGTCTTTGCATCTTAAACAGCAAGGAAAAATAGTTTGTCATTGGTCACAGGAGCAAAGTTTCCTGATTATTGTTCTTCCTCTTAATCTCTAGACTGAATCTTTCTAAAAGCTGTTCAATAGGAAGAAACAAGAAATAGATAACATTCATGTGCAAATGTAAAGATTTGGTAGTTGTGGCAAAGTGTTATTTTACAATAACAATAATTTCTTTAGTAACTTGACAATATATTGGTAAGTGTCTGACCAGTTTCAAATGCCCACTGATAAAATGAAATGAATAAAGTAGAGCCAGACAGTCAGACTAAATCTTTATTCTGCTTGAGAAAATGTGACCAAGCTGTTTAGTGAATAAATACAGGATACAGGTATCCCTGGAAGTGGACCTGTATCTGTGTTCACTTCTGGCTGCAATGAAGCAGACTTCAGTATCAAACAAATTCAGTAAACAGATAGAAACTGAGAAAAAGAAGAGAAGCAAACATCAGTGGCATGACATTTCTCATTCACCTAAAAGAAAAATCATTGTCTCAGTCCAATACAATATACAGATATGCAAATTGAATTAACAAACAGACCAGATTTTTATAACGCAGTGCAAAAACACTTCTGTTGCTCCTGCTGGTTAAGCTAACAGCATCCAGTGATTGGAAACCAATTACTGTCTTAAAGTGCTCATATTATGCTCATTTTCAGGTTCATAATTATATTTAGAGGTTGTACCAGAATAGGTTAACATGTTTTTAATTTTTTGTTGTACTGCACATTGCTGCAGCTCCTCTTTTCACCCTGTGTGTTGAGCTCTCTGTTTTAGCTACCGAGTGAGGCATCTCACTTCTGTTCAATATTTGTGGGGAGTCGCACATGCGCAGTAGCTAGGTATGGACAACTAGCCATTACTGTAAGAAGCAGAGTATGAGGGCGTGCCACGCTAGCAGCTAGTCGAGCATTACAACTTGTGTTACAAAGTGACCAACGTTTGTCATGGAAGTAAAGGCTAGACTACAATAGAGCTGTTTGGAGCAGTTTGTCAACCGTGTTTTCTGTTGGAGATGGGGTGGACTTTGGGCTTTTTCACTTTTTAAACCTATAACATGCACAAAAAAAGCTATATAACACAATAAAGGAAAGGGGAAAAGCGTAATATGAGCACTTTAAAGCAGCCATATTATGCTCATTTTCAGGTTCATAATTGTATTTTAAGGTTGTACCAGAATAGGTTTACATGGTTTAATTTTCTAAAAACACCATATTTGTGTTGTACTGCACCGCTCTCTCTCACTGCTGCAGATCCTCTTTTCACCTGGTCTCTGTTTTAGCTACAGAGTGAGACCTCTTCTTCTTCTTTGGTACTATCTTTGATTGCACTGCACATGCCCAGTAGCTCAGATGTAGATCATGTCAGCTAGCTAGCTCCATAGACAGTAAAAGAAAGGTTGTTTCTACAACTTTGGTCAGTTACAAGGCAGGATTAGCTGGGAGACTTCTAAATGAGGGCGCACATGTAAGTAGTTCTTTTGTAGATTATGGTGAACTTGTGTGTGTTGTAGCAGTGCTTTGCTATTGAGAACGAGGTAGCATGCTAGCGTTAGCATGCTAGCGTTAGCCATAGCGTTAGCATGCTAACGCTACGAGCTAATGGTTGCGGTTAGCCTGCTCGTTTCGGCTTGTGACGTCACAAGCCGTGCCGATTTTGAACAGCTCACCCAGAGACTGAAGGCAGGACACATTCAGAAACTGTATCTCACTCTAAACAGCATGGGTGGATTTTTTTCAAAGTTTGTATGTGTGTGGAAGCACCAGAGACACAACATAACACCCCAAATCCCAGAAAAAGTGATTTTTTCATAATATGGGCACTTTAATGGCTGATGCAGGACAAATTCATGCTGGGTTGACCCACATGTGTAGACATTGTGATGAGCTCAGCAGTTTTTTGCTCAGTTTTTGGTCTAGTTCAAATGTACAGCAAACACATGATGCCATTCTATTGATACAAGGCACTTCACAGGTGCATGGATTCACTGCTTTTCTTGAGAAACACGTATACACAGAGTTTGACTTGTCATTGTCATCTTGTCCTTACAAATGAAAAAAAATATTCAGCATCGGATTTAAACGTATCAATCTATGACACTGTAGGGGTTGCTTAGATTTAGTCTGCACATTCCCAACACAACAACAGAACTTCAAATCTCATTCTATTGTACAAATGTGCATGCCTGTCTATCAACAAACTCATATTCTCTCCTCTACCTCTTGTTCACACACATGCATACAAACACACTGATATTCCAGATCAAACGTGTTTCATAAACTGTTTCATGATTGCACAGATTTTAAGCCCATTTTTGATGAATAAATTATAGATACTGTAACTGCATAGACAGAAAGGAACTGAAAACCAAGTCTTCAGTAGCAGGTTTGCATATTCATATTGATTCTCTACCACTGACAGCCACAATAATTATATGAAAATCACTCTACTCATTTTTGGCAATATAAAATGTCTAAATGGCAGACCTGTGGGTATCACAGTTAAAACTGTACAGTAGTTTAAGGCTTTTATTTGTTGTAATTTACAGTTTATGCCAGTGATTTAAAAGTAGCAAAAAAAAAGCCCATTCATAAAACTGACATATATTGTCTTTAAGGTCTTCAAAGCTAAAACAATAGGGACAAACGTCATGTGTTATGTTCAAGGCTTTACAACAGCATCTCAATACCAGTTGACATTAACACCGTTTTCGTCCAGAACTAGATAACAGAGACGAGCATTTATTTGGTTCAGATCTTCATCCTCTTTACTGATGGTACATTGGTGAGGAGGGAGGGGCATAGAAGGTCAAATGGCTCCTATTTAAACCCCTCCCAAGCACTTTCTGACACAATCCCTCTGCTCATCCTGCTGATGCCAGCCAGCTTGACTTTGGCGCGGGCTGTCCACCTGACGGCAGCTGTTGAATCCTTGGAGTCCGACAGATTAGCATAGCGGGAGGAGTCCTCCTCAAGACCTTGGCCCGCCCAGGAGGCCAGTTCCAACGGGAGGCCTAGAGAGTCGGGGAAGGACACTGGCAAGCCCCCTTTCTGGCTCTTGTCCTCTGGGGCTTCGTCGGTCACAGTCTCAGTTAAGTTCTCCAGGTGAGGCGGCTCCCAACCCTCCATCTTCTCCAGTTTTTTGGTGGGGGAGATTTGCCTCATCGTCATGGTAACGCTCTCCCAGAAACAGTGGCCCTTGTCTGGCTTGTCCTTCTTTTCCTTCTCCTTCTCGTCATCCTTGATTTTCTTGTGAGACCTTTAGAGAAAAACAGAGAGAGGGAGAGAAGCATAAATATATAAGTGGCAAAATAAAATAACCAGTCGACCACTCACATCTTAACTATAAATAGAACTGACTGGGTGAGGTACGAGACATCTTTACACTGGGGAGTGGAACTTTCCCCGTACAGAAAGCCATTATATAAGAATTCCCGGTTGTTTGTCACGGACGGGTGATTGATTTAGGTTTTCCTCATGTTGAACGAACATGTTCCACTTCCTCAAGGGGTCTGAAAGTTAATAACTGCTGGCGAATGAAGCTCTGTCTTACATTCAAATAAATACAAGTGGTTGGACGTGACTCCATTATTTCTAATCAACTTTGTAAATATTTTTTACTACACACACTTGACCAGTAATGGCCCCTTAATATATACCAGCAGGTCTGACATTCATTTGATATGCTGGTCGTGGTAATGCGGTCTTGATTGAAAAGCGGACCACTTGATATACAGAGGCTCTTTTTGTGGCTTCAAATCCACCTGTCAATCAATATCAGAATGTTTTTGGCACATGCAGTAGGACATTTAAAAAAAAAGAAGTGTGAACCAGATGTCATATTTTAGCAAATACTTTTCCTCAAGACTTGTGTCAGTTTTGCAATTTTTTGAAAAAGTTATAGTCTTTTACAATGAGGGTTTAATTGACACCTTTCTCCCCTTCATCCACAGGTTAGACCCAGGAAATGCATGTATGTGTGACCATATGGAACAGGTTGCTCTTATAGTTGATATTTTGTATAAATGGAAATGTTGCATTGTTTATTAGTTTGGGTATAAGGTAATTGAGGAAATTGTAATAACAAACAATAAATTATAAATTATTTCCAAAATATCAACCTATTCCTTTAAATATTTTTAAAAGTACTTATTATGAGGAATATTTTATTGCAACTTTAACTTGTAGGTATTTAATGTTGTTTCAAGTTGAGATGGTGTGGCTTTACCGCAACAAACTATGATGCTACTTGATGAAGGAGTGACACGTGTAATAATAGTTATTGTGTGTGTAACCTCACCCTCTGCGGTCCGCCAGCTTTACTCCGGTCAACAAGAAGTGCTCATCATCTTTAGAGGAGAACATCTTCTTCTCCCTCTTCTCTTTCTTGGACATGATCTTCTTCACCTTGGCCTCCTGACAGAAACCGGCACACGAGAGCATTTGAGTTTGAATTGCAGAGCTCAAATGATGACTTGCATCTGTTGCATGTTAGCTTGTTATCTCTGATGCCTATTTGTAAATGTTATTTATGCTTTCCAAACAGGGTGAAGTCAACTTCACAGGAATTTAGAAAAGCAGCCGTATGCTCAGATTGATGAATGTGCACGTTTTGAAATTCTGTTATTGGCTCTGAACTAATGAAATGTGCTCGCCATCAAACCTTAATCACCTACGTGTCCATCATCCATAGCCACTCTTTTCAAGTTAACAATAGTAATCACTATCAAGCAGGTAGAAAACATTTTTCTTTGATTATGCTATACCTAAAAAATACCAGGCAACTTTCTTATTGCTGTCGGACAAAAACCTTATATCTACACATTCTGTTTTATAGATAGATAAATACAGAGAGAAAGAGAGAGCATCTGAGTGGCATTTACTTGGCAGTAATGCACAGCACATTCCAGTGGAAGACCCTCCACTCCCTCTGAGACTCCCCCGGTCTCTCCCGTCACATCAGAATTCCTCCCCGCCTTCACTGCTTTCCACCAAGCACAGATACACCATCCTCTGCGATTATGGAACAAACCTTTGGCTCAGTTTCTCGCCGTGCCTGAGAAGAATTCCCAATGTCAACTGTCAAGGCCATAACGTTGACTCCTTCTCATATCCGTGCCTGCCTTTGCTTTACTGTTGACAAAACATTCTCAGAACTCACATCATTTGATGAATGCATCTAACCTTGGCGACCTACTTAAACTGCTTCTTTTGTTTCTATTTTTTTTTCTATCGAGGAGGTGCTCAATTCAAAGCGCTGCATGTATGGAAAACACAGACATAACACTTCTCTCCTGAGGATGTGAGAACAGCTACAACAAGCAAACAACTAGCTGGACATGAAAGCAGTCATCTCTTAAACCAAACAGGAACACGTACAATAAGATCTGTCATCAGGTCTGAGATCAAGCTTCACAATGTCACAATTCAGATAACATGAACTTATACAGAACTGTTTGTTCTACCTTCATTTGTTGTTTGTTCATTTAACACACACACACACACACACACACACACACACACAGATTACTCAATCTCTTATCATATTCAAAATGATGTGACATTTGATGGATTTGAAGACTTTGCTCACTGTGGTATCTCATAGGGAGACAGGCACTGTTGCTGATAAACAAATCAAATCCTTCTTGTCTCACCTCTCATCATCATGAACATGCCTCAGAGCAAGAACGGTGCCAGTTTCTTGGAGTTTATTACCATCAAAAAATACTTACAAAACTTTCGTCTCAGCTATTTCAACACCCTGTCTCTACTCTTTCTGTCTCTTTCCTCGCTCTGCTTCTTGTTTCCTGTGTGCCGTCAAGTGTAAACCGTGGATCAAATTTGCTGTAGATCGAGCTTTGCAGTAACAGAAAACCAGAGATGCCAACACAGATTGAGTGTGTGTGTGTGTGTGTGTGTGTGTGTGTGTGTGTGTGTGTGTGTGTGTGTGTGTGTGTGTGTGCGCGTGAATAGCTATATTGCAGCTCTGTATGCACATACAGAGGCCTGCCTATTCACCATTCTCTTCAGCATTGACCTCCAGGCCTCTAGATCCAAAGCAGCTCAGTGCCCAGTAATCTCTCCGGCCAAAAGGTAGGTAAACCAAGCAGCTCACTGAGGCTCGCTGTGTGGGGGAGCTTTACCTACAGCTCCATGCCTGGAAGAACAATAGAGCTCTTATTGGACCGAATTCCTCCATTCATATCCAAGAGTGGAAAGCTGGGAGATTAGAAAGGCATTTGAATTTGGAAATATTGCTAATTGTGGTTATCAGACACAATACAGTTTTTTTAGAGACAGCAATCAGATCATTGCTTTTGGAGGTTATGTGGAAGCCTCAGCTTCAGGTATAGTGGCTGCATGTACTTTTAATGATCCATCCACAAACTTATTTGCTTGCATTTTTTTCCTGTCTCTCTGCTATATGGTATGCATTAGGGCTACATCTAACAATTATTTCCATCATCAATTAACATGTCACGTGGCCGGGTTGGCTCGGTTGGTAGAGCAGGCGCACATATGTGGAGGTTTACTCCTCGACGCAGTGGCCGCTGGTTCAACTCCAACCTGCGGCCCTTTGCTGCATGTCATTCCCCCTCTCTCTCCCCTTTCATGTCTTCATCTGGCCTGTGGAAATAAAGGCCTAAAATGCCCAAAAAATAAATGAATAAAAAAATTAACATGTCATTTTTTATTGATTAATTATTTAGTCCATAAACAGTAAACTGTAGATCGCAAACCAGCAAATTGTCACTTTCAAGAAGCTTGGATCAGCAAATGTTTGGTATTTCTGCGTGATAAATGACTTGAAGAAATAGTAACACTTATTTGCGTTCTTGCAAGAGTTAGATTAAAGATTGACATCACTCATATCCATCCATTCAATATAACGCTACAGTCAGCGGGGGAAACAGCTAGCCTAGCCCTATCGGAAGGTAACAAAATCCACCTACCAGCAACTCTGACCTCACCTCACTATCTTGTTTGTTTAATCTGGTTTTACAGGGGGTTAAGTGCCAGCCAATAGGTCTTTTTTAAAATAAGTCCTTTAGGACATCTGCTTAAGAAACATGTTTTTTAGTAAAGCCTGATGACTTTTATGTTGAAAAATTGGCTATACAGTACTGTAAAATGAGCATGGAATTACAGTGAAAGGTAACCTCCACTTCCAGGACTCCATATCTACTTTGTGTGTCCTAATATGAGCATAAAGCAGCTGATGGTGGAAGAATTGTAGCCTTCCACGGTGTCAGAGCAGTCTGTGGCTATTTTCAGCCTTGTTTTTCTTCCACAGTGATTGTTCCCATCCAAAAGGCCCAGCTCCTCGAAAGAATGCTGCGTTTCCTTCCCTTCTCCAGCCCAGCCACCCCTGTCCTCACAAACAGGACAGGTCTTGAAATATGTCCTGTGAACTAAGTCACCTACAGTAGCTATACATGCAGTAGGAAGGCAGCCAACACGGTTGGTGGTTCAGAAGAGTTCAGACACGACCACACCTTTGAGTAAAGACTTGTCGTCAGTACAGATCAGGAGATATGACATTTTGCTCATGGAAAAGCACATAATCACACAACAAAGTACATAATCTTTCTCTCTCACACAGACACACACACACACACACACACACACACACCTAACCCTAATTGTTTAGGGTGGGCACAGCTGCAGATAAAGTTGCCTGCGCACACAAAAAGGCCAATTGTCAAACCTGCATCTTAAAAACCATTATTTACAAATTGAAAGTTTACAGAGATGATGACAAAGATATTTTCTCCAACAGACTCACTATGACCTTTAGCCTAATATGACATTTCTTTATAATGTTTAACTTGTTTGCCAGCAAACAAGTTTAGTGCTGTCCACTCAAGAGCAAGGGAAAGTCACTGCAGCATCACAATTTTGGCGGTCAAATGATGTATTAAACTTAACTGTCTGGATATGCAGGCCTTTTACTTAACTGTACTCAACCTTTGTAACTCTTACTTATGTACTGTACATATGTGCACATCGAGTGCGATTCAGAGTTAGCCATGCAGTTTAGCTAACCAATGTTACTTGGTCATTCAGTCAAACGTTATTGGCATATCTTTTAATCATTTGAGATACATTGTGAAATGTAATTTAAAAAATATTTTACATCATTTTAAAAGGGTAATATACTAGCAAGCTTACATTAGCTTTGTCAGTTGGTTCCGTTTGCTACGTGACACCTGCCAGTTACTGAGCATAAATACTTTGTACGCATATTTTTTGTAAACCACTTTATTTTTAAGTAATACTGAAAGTCACTGAACCTTCATTTTCTGTAATGATCCTTCATTGCACGTGCAATGTTCGTTTTTTTCTTCCAAATAAGTTTGACGAAGGGTTTGTTTAAAACTTGTATGATCATATTTTTAACGTACACAGGTCTCAGCAATTAACATGGTGAATACAATGTTATTATTACTGATAAGAAAATGATGGTCAAAAAAATATAAGACCCAAGATGTAATAAACCACAATGATCCTTTAAATCTTGACCCTAAACTACAGAGACCTCATTCCACAGTTCCAAACTGTGGGTTTTAGGATCAGGATAACAGTACACGTACACAAGCATCCGTCAAAACAAACGAACAGCTAACAGACAGTCGTGGTGTTTACAGATAAACACAGCAGTCCTCTGACCCTCATGCTTTACCTCAGCTGCACCGTGAAACACTTTGTGGCCATCTGACACGAAAAAACTGCCTGTGCATGTGAGTATATTGGGGGTGATGAGTTATCAAATGATCTGATGTTTTGGGTGACATAAGACTGATTCTTGCGACGTCAAAAGTGCAATATTGTGGGCTTGTGCATGTGTGTTTGGTCAATGTGTGAGAAGATAAGAGTTGGACGAGTGCATATCTTAGGGGATAACTGTGTAAATTAGTAAAAAAAACAGTGCAAGCAAATAGTATGGGTCTGTGTTAGGTCGGAATTAGCTGTGACGGTGTGCTGTTTACCTTGGATACTGCAGTGACAGCTTCCTCCTCCTCTTCCTCTTCCTCTCCTTCTATGTCTTTGTCCTGTGACACACAAATACACACACATACCCCAGCAGTGAGTTAACATGGATAGCAACCCCCAAACACAAACACAACACCATCCACACACTGCGGCAGAGACGTGTGTGTGTGTGTGTGTGTGTGTGCAGGCTTTCCTCCAAAAGAGAGGGCAATTTTTTTCAGAGGTGTAACATAAACAGAACACTGTGTTTGGAGGGCGAGATGGACCGGGGAGGATGAGGGGTAGCAACTGAACTCAGGGCAGATTTAAACAAAAGAGAAAGAAAATAAATGCATGACCTATTGCCTCAACGGTACATGACACTATTTGGGTATCCTCTATAAGTGGAGCTATTTCGGCTCCATTGTGCTTCAGTCTACAGGCTTTCTTCCCCCCGTTTTTCATATATCCTTTGTATAATGTCTGTGTCATAGTTTCATTGTTTTTATTATTTTATGTGACGGTACTTTGTTTTGATAAGACAGAGCTGTAGGCCTGAAACTTCATCAGTTGGACTTGAGTTGGACTGAAGTCAAAAACGTAACTGCTGTGAGAGAGACAGTATGTTTACAGTGTAAAACAACAGTATACATCCTGCCTCTTGAAATAATTTTGTAAATTAAAACTTGCACTATTTATACGACGGAGCATTAGGGCCACATCAAGGGAAAAAAATTAAGGAGGAAGATGTGTTATTTATTTTGCATTTTAAGAATAAAGTCGAAATGTCGAGAATAAAGTCGAAATGTCGAGAATAAAGTCGAAATGTCGAGAATAAAGTCAACATGACGAGAATAAAGTTGAAATACTTTTTCGAGAATAAAGTCGAAATGTCGAGAATAAAGTCGAAATGTCGAGAATAAAGTCGACATGTCGAGAAAAAACTTGATATTTCAAGAATCAAGTCGGACTTTTGAGAATAAACCAAACTACTAGCTATATTACCTATCACGGACCCTATAGTATTCTACAAAATGCATGAACTCTTTCTCTTTTAGCACATAAACACAGTATGATGATAAGTATTAGGAATTTGAAGAGATTGTGCCGAAAATTGCGTCTGTTCAGAAGGAGAAACCACACAAACTTGGAAGAGGTGGCCAACTGAAATAGCTTGTAATGGACAGATGCGAGGGTATCGATGGTTACACCTACGCATATGTTGTATCACAAGACACAATAAGACAATTGATTTGTCTGATCCTGATGGAGTGGAGCTCAGGCGAGCGCGGCACTCCAAGGACGTAACCCATATCTATGATGTTTCCTACATGGCAGCTGGCATGGCGGACAGTCGCTCTATTAAGTGATAAAGGAGTTGAATTTATTCTCGACATTTCAACATTATTCTCGAAATGGTATAGTTCAACTTTATTCTCGTCATGTTGACTTTATTCTCGACATTTCGACTTTATTCTCGAAATGCAAAATAAATTAAAAAAATATCTTCCTCCTTATTTTTTTTTCTTTGATGTGGCCCTAATACTCCGTCGTACTATTTATATATACTTTTTATTACAACTGCCTTCTTTTCTTTAGTTTTTCTTCTTTTTTTAGAAAGTCACACCAGCCTATGTGCCTTTTGTTACATGCAAGTATGACATTAAAGTTGAACCTAATTGAAATATGGGGACTTGACTCCCTAAAGACTTCACACTGGAAAGCAACAGTCTTGGAACATAGTCACCAAAAAGTGTTATTTTTGTTAACTTGGCAGATTATGATTACTACTCCTAAATACAGACAGATTCATTCTGTGCACAGGGCTCAGCCAACAAAAGATATTTTCACATGAAATTAAACGAGTTATAACTCTCATCATGCCACCTCTATAGAGTATCCTTAAATTTAATGTTTTCTGGATGTACAGTATATGTCCATAATTAAAAGTAATCATAAATCATAAATATGAAAACACAAATTCATCAAGAATGTGTTTAACTTTAGATATCCATTTTGACTGAAATTTACTTTTGTCATTGACTTGTGCCTTTGCCTGTATGACATGACTTGGACTTGCTCCAAACATCTTTAAAACATTAAATCAAAAGAAGAGGGCAGCAAGAAGTCATCAGACGTGCATCTGAGCCTGAGATTACTACTGTGGAGCCAGAATTCATATATAATGATCAAAGCTGTAAGAACCTTTAACATCTAACAACTCCATGAGACAGAGAGCGAGAGGAGAAACAGTGGTTGGACATGTCTGAGCAAAGTCTGCTGGGTCTCTGCCACCTGAGCTGATCAAAGACACACTCTCTCACACACAACCTGATTGCTGACTGTTGTTAGAGCGTAAAAGCATTAACAACTTGGAACAGAGAGAAAGAGTAAGGGGAGGGGAAAGAGAGTACTGTTTGGGGAGAAAAAAACGCTCCTGACAACAGAAAACAAGAGTTCTGCTTTTGCACCTCAGGGGGGCATTTCTTTGTCTGCCTCTCTCTCCCTCTTTGACTGTGTTTGTGTGCAAGTGTGTAAATGTTACTGCAGTGTTGTCTTTAAAAAAGCCAGATTACTAGGCACTTAAGACACACAGTGAATTTAAAAAGTGCCAGCAGTACTTTCCAAAAGCCATTGCACCACCAACAGTAGGCCTACTCCACATTTTCCAAGCCCAGGGTGTCAAAAAAGTATTTTTGCCTGCAGTATGTTTCACCAAACATTTGACCAAATATATTTAAATGAATATTTCAACATTGACGAGAGTCAGATGAAAACATTGACACCACTCTCATATTTGAACGCTAAATATGAAGCTACACAACCAGGAGATGGTTAGCTATGAGAACAGAGCCAGGCTAGCTGTTTCCCCGTTTCCGGTCTGTGTGCTAAGCTGGCTGCAAATTCATGTTTAGCGTACAGATATGAGAGCAGAGTATCAATCTTCTGGTCTAAATCTCTGTAAGAATAATAATCATATTTTGAAAGTCAAAATATTGTTTTACATTAAAAAAGGCTTCAGACAACCCCTTTTTTTTACATCATGATGATTTGGTTTGAACATGCAAGACAAAACTCACAAACGTTTGATTTCCACAATTTTAACCCTAACCCCTTCCTTCAACAGATGATCCACACAGCTTTACCTTTCTTTTCCCGTACACCTAATGATTTACATGTGAGGCCGTCTGAAGTTTTTGCTCAGACCTGATCTGTACTCTCATGATCCCACTTCACAAAGAGGGACCCAACGGTAGTATTAGGGTGGTGTTATTGATGTATTAAGTGTGTTACCGCTTTAAGCCATAGACAAACAGGCACACGCACCTCCTGCAAGCTCCCAGCTGCCTCTTGCAGCCTGTTGAACTTCAATAGAGAGTGAGAGAAAGCAAGCTGCGGCACAGGGCCTGCACTGTAGTCGCCCTAGAGCACTGTGGAGGGAGGACAGATATTAATTTCCCCTTCTTTTCCTCTGTGCGTCTATGGATGTATTATCCCTTTATTACAGTATACTTGTCTGTCTCTATCTGTCTGCCTGCTGGTTTCTGTCTGTGTCTGTCTGTATGGGTGACGTTGATGGTTGGTGCGATGAAGATCATCCATTCTGCCATTACAGAGATAACAATAAATAAGTGCAAAAGAAAAATACTTACTGCATCTTGTAATGACTGTAAGTACAGAATATACTACTTTGTACATATATAGGCTTAATTTCATTATTTCATAGGTATGTCTGAATCTGTCTCAATTCACACTTTAAAAAGTCTGACAGTCTGAATATCTTTGTTGACTTTAAAAGAATTCAAAAAGAGGGTAACAGATTCATGCAATATGATCGTGATCCAGAGATGCTCCAGATAATCTATCTTTTGCCCTCTCTGCTTCACTCAGATCAGACAGTCAGGGGAAGGAAAAGCCTGCATATCCAGACTGTGTTATCATAACTCTATCCTTGCTTCATCCTGTATCACTGCTAGGCTAGATCTGCCTTTTCACTGTGTTTACAACATTTTATGATCCGACCCCTGACCGCTTCATGTACTTAATCACCATGCCGACTCCCGGAGACCTCCCTGATGACTTTCCCAGGAATTCTGAGGATAAGTTACCGTTCTGATCTCAGATCAGCTCTCATCACCTAAAGTAGTTCACCACTGGAGACAGAGTCACAAACTGACCTCAAAGCATCTCTTCGGAGGTAAGGGCCACATGCGTTGGTTCCCAGGCTGGAAGTCAAGAATGGCCAATAAAACCCAGCCAAGGGTCAAAGATCTCCACATTATCACAACAACAGATGGAAAATGCTGGGAAGTGGTGTTGGTTGATCTTCCCAATTGCCTACTACATGACACATTTATACATTCAGTGACTGCTGTATGGCAATACACTGAACACAAGCACTGGTTAAAACATGGTTTATCACAAGTTCACATTTAAAAATTAACTTTTTAAATAATTTTCTTCTCTGTGTTCAAAATGATCCCTTTTTTTGTTTGACTGCTCTGCGTTGTCTCTTTTTTGATCATCTACTGATCCAAGAATTGTAACACATGCCCTATTGTCATGTTAGTAAGCCTTTGAATGCTTAAATATATTGATTTGCTTTCTCCATAAAATGATGATTTGTTATGAATTCTTGAGAACACTACGCTCAATGAGGACAATGTCACATTCACAGTTAGACAACAAGTCCTTCCCACCAGACTCAACCTTTCTTTCTAGTTTCCTCCTACTCAGGTTCCTCATTGTTGGCATAACACCACGCTGGGTTGCACCACAAAACAGATCACTGAAACAATGTCACATTTTGAATGGCTGTTATGCTTACAAAGAAATGTACATAGCACATCATGACAGATAGTAAAGGACACATCAAACAATTTTCCACCCTCAGTGAGAATGTACAGGGTTCGAATCCGACCTATGACGATTTCCTGCATGTCTTCTCTCTCTCCCCTTTCTCACCTAGCTGTCCTATCAAAATAAATGTGGAAAAGCCCAAAAAATATCTTTCAAAAAAAAAACTTTCATGTTACATCTCTGCAATAGTAACCCAGGTACTTTTTCACATCTTTCTGGTAATACACCAGATGTTGCAGTGTTCAATGAAAAGTCCAAAAAAGTGTTTGTTCTATAGGTAGTCTGCATCTTAGATTCTGACCAAGGCCATTTAATTCCAACTACTCCTAAATACCATCTCACAGCTGGATAGGAGCACGCTACTTGTTTTCCCATTTGGCAGCCTAGGACACACTCACATGCTGGTTGTAAGGGGGCTTTAACAACTTGGGATGCCTAAAAAGGGGGCTAAACGGCTTGCAAAGTACTGTGCTGTCTCTCCTGTCATTGGCTTATCATGGCTTGTTCCCTATGCTGTCCAGCACCTTGACAGAGCCCAGCTGCTAGCAAGTGCTGATACAGAGGCTCTTAGACCTCACACACCGCTGCTCACCTGAGAAACATAGATTTGTGTGAAGGAGCGTGTTTGTTTGTGTGTGTGTGTGTGTGTGTGTGTGTGTGTAATTCTCTTTTTCCAATATCAAGTGCTGTGTGTAAATCCAAGCTGATCTTTAAGCTGTATGTGTGTGTGTGTGTGTGTGTGTGTGTGTGTGTGTGTGTGTGTGTGTGTGTGTGTGTGTGTGTGTGTGTGTGTGTGTGTGTGTGTGTGTGTGGTGGGTAATTCTCTTTTTCCAGTATCACGTTCTGTGTGTAAAGCTGATCTTTAAGATTTATAGGTATAGATGGATTTATGTTGTCTCCGGATTTCTTTAATTCTTCAATTGTATCACAATTATATTGCTGTAATATTCAATAAAACAGTTTTCAATTTAAATAGATATAGTTTTGCTGTCTCCATGTAAAATATGTTAGGATTGGTTTTGGTTCTCTCTGGGGAGACAATGAACTAACTCTTTTTTTGACCTCTCAGCATTTTCTGTCACTTTCCTTCTCAGGTGACAGGAGTTTGAGCACTCCTCCAAAAAATCCATCAGAATGATCTGATAATGAGGGGTTCTGATTTGTATGTATGTTCCTTTGTTTGCCTTGTTTGTGAAATTATACATATAAAAAAGGCTTCAATAAAAATATCTTTGAAAAAAAGAATGATCTGATAATTTAAGCTGTTTCAAAAATAAATCTGGTGAAAACTGTGGTTAACAATGTGTTTTGGCCCAGGTTTGATGTTTAGCCCTTGAGCCTCATGTTGGCACTTGTTAAAAAAACTTAAACAAGTGAATCGATGGCCTGAACAACTGGAATAATACGTTCTAGTAGAATAACACATGATCCTTTTAACATGTTTTAACCCTGTTCTTGTAGGAAAGAAACCCAACATAAGTGACGGTCATTGTTAGTGGTGAATTGTTTCCTTGCCATCCGTCTCTTTACCTTGTAGGAGTGATGATAGTGCCAGGACATGTCGTCTTCCTCTGACGCATAATCCACCAGGACTTTACTCTTGCTTTTCTTGAACATATCTCCACTTTTCGCTGAAACAAGCCGTCTTGATTGTTTAAATAAAAGTTGCCTTCTTCGGTCACAAATCTAGAGTTCACAACGAACCGTTTGGTCCTGTTTTGTCCGTTTTCTGTGGAGATGGCAGCAACGCACCACCGCAGCGCGTTCCGCTCTTTTGGTTATTTCTGCAGCAGCAGATCCAGGAGGCGTTCTCGGAACAGAGGTTATTCATTCATATAAGTGCCAGGAGTGCGAGCATCGAACTTTCTTTCTATGACACTCACTATTTCGGTTTTGACTTGTGTTTGGTGCGTTTTTACGCAGGCTCGACCACCTGGATCTCAACCCGTCGCTCCTCCCACAGTCTCCCCGCTGCTCCGGTTCCTTGAAGTTGCCATGGTAGAAGGAGGAAGGGGTCATACGTCTCATCTCTGGCCAATGCAAGCATTGAGATACGCATTCATGCAGAATAAAGTAACTTTTTCATATTCTGAATGACTGGAAAAACGGAATGGAACACGGAACGGATATTTGGAAGCTGCTGACTGACCAGGGAGTCAAATTGTATTTAAAATAGATAAATCCGTTTTTTGTTTGAATAATATACTCTGACCTATTATTCAGTAGGGGAAGAAGTATAATAGATAATTTACTTGAGTAAGTAGCAATACAACAATGTCAAGTCTCCTTAAGTAAAAATCTTATGAGTAGAAGCATTGTCAGCTAAATTAAAATAAAAAAAATAAAAGTAGGCTACCTAAATCTCGCCTGCCAATGCTATATAATTATATAAGATATCCTTTGGATTATTATTACTCGTACAAAAACATATATGTACAGTATATAGGCTATATATATATGTACAGTCTTAATCTGCAAAGTAACTATAGCTGTCATGGAAATGGAGTAAAGTAAAAGGTTCAACATTTCACTCTGAATTGTTAATCGCCCTAATAATATCTAAAAGTACAGTAGGCCTATTAGAAATTGTCTTGCCATAGGTATTTCTGATCTGATGCACCAGGAATCCTGGAAAGATTAAGAGGAAATCTAGGCCCAATTTATTTTCTTCTTTTTTTAATCAAAAATACAGAAAGACGCACAGGCACCACATAAAAATCTAAATCTAGCTCTTGTTTTTTCCCCCCCATTACAGTCAAACAATGTGTAGAAGTATTAAAATTTGTTATTTAGGTCAAAGCTTTTCTCTCCCGAAGCCTTCCAGCTTTCAGGGACTAAAACAATTCTTCAGTCAGTTTGAAGTCCTTGACATGAAAGCAACTGGATGGTTTGTTTTAATCTTATCTTTTTGTTGAAGGCCAATCCCATATTTACTACAGACAAAGACTGTTTGTTGAATAAAATAAAACCCAAAGTTTACAGTCAAGTCTGTGAGTTAGGCTACTCAGTTTTTTTCCTGTTTGAAGTAGAAATGTTAGTATAATGTGTTTTACAGACAGAAGACAGGACTTTTTGGAGTTAGTTATGTATTTCATTAGGAAATGAAATCTCTCTCTCTCTCTCTCTCTCTCTCTCTCTTTCTCTCTCTTTCCCTTCCCCTCCTCCTCCTCCCCTAAGACCTCTGATGAGGAAACAAATGACACATTATGCTGGCTGGCTGACCTCTTAAAATAGCCACAGTTTAGCGCTGTTAAGACCACTCACCTGATTCAAAGGTTCTTAAAATCCCATTTCAATATCTACATTAAGTCAGCGGGGAATGTGGATTTCTAGATGTGTATGAACTTACAGGAAAAACCAAAAGAAACACACTCAGACCGTTTTTGACAATTTAACATCTTTTCTGCCCAGAAAAGGTTTAGAGACAAGTTTTTTTTACACAAGATGTTATGCATTGTTCCCCTCAGTGTATTATCAAAATCTATACTGAAAACAATGCTTAGCTCTAGAGCCCTGTTTCAGTTTGTGATGTTACTTTGTTACTTTGTGTGTCTTTGTGTAACAAGCTCTTTGTTCAGTAGTGTTCATAATGAATTGCTTTTGTGTGGTTTGGTGTCAGCTCTTCATTAGCACCAGCTGACAACAGGCAGGCCAGTGACTTTTGACCTCTGAGGTCATCAGTGGGTCAACTGTTCATTTGAGACAATTTCTGCTACGTGTATTCCTACAGTATCTCTACAGTGGTTATTTACAGTCTAAGTGGCCCTGGTAACCAACATATATGTATGTGTATGTGTATTTCACCAATCAATCATCTTGATTGTTTTTGCCCTAAAATTACTGTTTGTTAACAATTAGGAATCCCTCATGTTATTGGAACCCATAGATTTGGGAGGACAAACTGACACCATTCGCACAGCATTAGGAGGATGAATTGTCTGCTAGATACTGTTTGTACCATATAGCTTTAAAATATTTGTAATATTTTTCAAAATACAGACAGTAAGAACCAACCAGCCAAAGCAATTGCTCTGGGGCCCCAGACTGGGATTTTTACCTTTCAAACTGCATTTGAAACATCCATATCCCTTTACCTCCCTGAACTGTGAAGATAGCCCTTACCAATCACTTACAATGTTAGTTTTGTATCAAGAGATACACATGCACAATATTTATAAACTGCTTATGAATGCTAAATAGGGGGACTTATCGTAAGTGTATCCTAAAAAGTCAGTAAGTGCCCAGGCGCCCAGAGGGTTAATCAAGCCCTGCTTATCAATTAGAGCATGTCATGATGTGTGTCTGCATGTACTGTATGTGTGTTCTTATAAGTTTCGTCTCTTACGTCAGCTGTTCTGTCCATTGAGACGTGAGGTCAGGTCCGACAGGGTCACACAGTCATATGGGAACACAACTTGGATTATTCAACCTGCTTTTATGTCTCACATGGACACGTACTGTACAGCTTAGACTAGGCTTGAAGGATATGTAGGGCAGTGGGCTTCATTTATTATTTGCTTAATAATGCTTTTTAGAGATGTTAGTGGCAGAAAATGCAGTGCAAATGCAGTTCTTGTCACAGCGTCTTATTAATTTGATAGTAGCTATGTTGAGTGTTTTGTATTAACAATGGTTCACCAAGAATTAAATCATTATTATCAGTTTACATAACTCTGTATATCACACTTAGTATTTACAGTCCATCAAGATTTTTGACCTCTGAATGCAAAGAATTGTTAAAAAAAAATTTTCACAAAGTGTTCAGTCCTGTCGTGGTTACTCAGCAAACAGAAGAAGCCAGCTGAGAATAACCATTATCAACAACTATCGAGATACACAGATCACAGGGTTCTCCTGCACAAAGCCACGTGACTACATCAAAACTGTTTAGCCAAGAACAGAGATTAAAGCTTTAATTATGTTCGCAGGCCAACTCTCAAAGATGTTCCTTAGAGACTGTCTGTGTAGCTTTAATGAACAGTTGGTATCTAAAGAGTGACTTAAAACGGCTCTATAGAATTTAAAATACTGTCTACATTTGAGGTGTGCTTGCTCATTTTCTTAAAGAGTTTGATTTGTGAAGATTGTAGAATATTTTCATGTAATTTCAATTTGAGGCTTTCTTTGATCTAAGTTTTAAATCTACAGTAAGATCAGGCAAGAAAGCTCAGAGAAACTAATTGAGTAAGTAGATCATTAGTGGGAGATAGCTTGTTTCCACAGGAGACATTGTACTGCAACTAGTGAATGCAATTTGTGAAGAAATTGAGGTGTGAATGCTGTATGCTGAAAGGCTGACGCCACACTGAATTCCTGGCTTGAATGTATTGCAATTATAGATTGTTCTTAAACAATTTAACACGTTTAGACAGCAATTTAAGGAAATATTATTTTGAAGTAGCTAACTCTTCTTATTAAGTTTACTCAGTTAAAATGGATAAATAAAAAAAAAATGCTAATTTTTCTCTCTTGTCTTGCCAACAATGGTCTTTTCTGTTGTCCTCATTAGGTCATTAAACTTTAGCATTCTGTCGGAAAAGGAATAGGGGGGAACAGAATGTGAGACTAAAAGTCTTTGCCAGTAAATGTCAAAGGTCAGAGATAGAAACGGTCTGGGTGAGGTGGTGGAAAAGTGAACATCTTGGGGGGTCTTGAAGCTGTAGAGCAGGTGTGAGTGTTGGACACTTATGAATTTGAACTGCTGAGTCATTAGTGCAGCTTTAGCACAGGAACTAGAGGAAAGTACGTGCTCTTTCACTCATGCAGTTGAGCTTTGAAGCACATGCAACTTTAGATTTCTTTCCATTGGTCCCTCAGGCAATTTCGCATTAGAGTTAGTATTGTATGTCTTTCATACACATGGGGACCATTTTTTTTAGTATTTGTAACAAGCTCAACTTAAGTTTTACACTTCGTAGAGAATATTTTTAATATACTTTATCAAAGACTTGTAATGTGGCTCATTAAGTACCTTCACAACAAGGTAGTTTTTAGTCACACCTCATCAATTCTGCACAGCAGACCTAAAATAGATTGGATGTGTCTTGCCAAACACACCTCCTTGTGTTTAGTAACAAGCTGCCAGGTAACATCACATATCCATAGAGCTGCTATTTCCTGTCAGTCCATAGATTAGCCAAGAACTTCTTTAAAGAATTTCATTGGTTAATAATGTTTGTAGGTCATATGCACGTATCTATAAATATATGTTTGTTTGTTTTTTTTTTGTGTTTGTGTGTGCATTACAGCGCGGAAGGGGACTGCATAAGAACATTAGCTCCTGATAGGTGTTTTAATGAGCTCAAGACAGAAAACACATTTAAAACAAGGCTAAGCTCTAAGCTTAAGAAGAGCAATTTAAAGGGAGGAAGAATGTGCTGTGTCACTGAGGACACACATACACACACACACACACACCAACAGGCAAATCCACCAGGCTAAAAAAGGAATTGTGCTTTATCATGCCAGACCATGTGTTCACAAGTGTTTAGTTTGTGTGTTAATAAAGAGAGAAAGACAAAATGCATCCAGTTGTGAAATTAAATATAAATACTATTATAATTTAAAACTGTAATATCGTTGAAAGAAAACATTTTTAATATCCATGTCTTGACAAGAGTAATGACAGGTACTGTTACTTGATTTAAATTACTACAGTGTAGAAGTAAGATAACTCATCTACTTACAGTAAAGCTATAGTGCGTAGTTTCTGTCGCCCCCATGAGGAATTCTAATGAAAACAAAACTGTCGGCGCGTCCACATGATACAAGCCTTACGTGATACCCCCACCAAGGAGGACACGGAGGATTAAAAAAACATGATGGACTCTTCAGAAGAAGTAATTATCTTCACTCGAGCTTCTGCGCGGGATAGTCACCGGATGACACAATCTTCTGAAGATAGCCATACTAAGAAATACAGAGAGAGTTGTGGAACTGATAGTCTTAATTAGCCTTGTAGCAACTCATTTGGCAATGGCTTGAATATAACGGACGTTTATTAATATCTAAAAGTTACGCACTAAAGCTTTAAATCTACTTATCAATGTACTTTAACATGCAATAATTATTTTGGCCACTTGGGGGAAGCGAAGAAAAGTTGTGAACACAACATTGACATAGTAGGCTATGTTGATATGGCAAAGTTGTTAGAAAGCAGTTGCTCATTTAGCAGTTACGGAGCAACATTATCCTTTATTTGGAGCTGTGTTTCTGTATAATGTAAGTCCAATATTCACTCTCTCTTTAAGCTCTGTTTTTGGTGTCCACTATCTTCACCAGCTAGTCACTAACTAGGTCTGTCTGCTGTTTGGTGCTGGGCAGGTAGTGTACGGCAGGTTTACCAGAGCTTTGTCGCTGAATACAGCTGTCTGCTGCGGCTGAAAACAACGCTATGAGAGCGGTGAGAGTGAACGAAAACAGTAAAGTTGTAGTCTGGGCAGCTAAACAATGAGTTGAAACTTACTACAAAACTCCTTAAAGCTGAGAGGAGCTGTAGATTCAGGTAATACTTCTCTGTAGGTTCACGCTATGAGGGGCCCCTTTCACATTGCCCTATTCTGTTCACATTGCCATTAGATACATTGTTATCAAAACATACAGATTATAGCTGCTTTAAAGTAAAGAAGTAGTCTTTTGAAGACCTTTCTGTAACAGTTACCTTGTTACATATGGCCACACACTGGAGCATCCTGACTGTAAGTGTTTTTCAGTATTGATAAACCTTTCCAACCAGTCCTTCTCCCCCTCAGTGTAGCTCTAAAGAGGTGCCCATTGTTCCTATATAACAAAGCTTTCTCATTTCTCAGATTACTGTATTTTAGAAGGAAAAGTGGTTAAGGGCATATTGAATGAATTCCTCATTCATCATAAATTCTTTATCATCATTCCACTATAGACCACACGACTTACAAAATAGATCATTTAATGAAGAACATGAAAAAGCTGCAAACATAACAGGGACTGTTACAAGTTACTTAACGCCTCTGATGATGTTTTCTGAAACAAAACTTTTGCTGTTAACTTTCAGCTCTTGAAAGTGATTTGATATAATGACATATTGTATGGCCAAGATAATTCCCCTCTGTAAGGAAGTCAGAGGTCAAGATCTGCAAAAGAAGAGCCCCCTGGAGCTGATAGAGATTCAGTGTCTTGCTCAAGGACACTTCACTGAGGTGTTAACTCGATACTTGCCAACATTGAGGCTTGAACTTGCGACTGCCATTATGTGCTCAATGACACACGGGCACAATGCTTGTTTTTCTATGTTACTGTAACAGCGTGGTCGGCAGCTAATCTGTCACCCTTTGACTTTGGCCATATTTCCTGTACAGCAATGTGTAATGAATTTAGTTTCATTTTCTTTACTTGTAAAGAGTTTGCACAACCTGCCTGCTGAAGATACTGTGAGGGGTTGACATGCATTTCTTCATTGTTTTCTGATTCACCTGAAGGCAACTGTTACAGAGACTAACACAGATCTCTGTACACCATACACAGATATATCGGCTACTCTTGGTATTTGCTCTCATTTGATACAGGTATGATACTGTAAGATTAGAATCTAAGAGACAACACTGACAACTCCTCAAGGGACTCGTACACTGATGAACACACATATGCATACACGTATGGACATACACACACAGGCAGTGTTGAGCCTTCAAATGTTTTAAAATACCTTGTGGATATGTTCCTCGCTCGTTCTCATCCATCTCTTTGATAGCAAAGACATTCAGCTCTTTGTTGTTTGCCGTAAGAGATGGTAACAAGAGCCTCCTGAGGAGAAGCCACTGAAACAGACACACAATGGACCTCTGTGTGTGTGTGTGTGTGTGTGTGTGTGTGTGTGTGTGTGTGTGTGTGTGTGTGTGTGTGAACTTGGAGAGAGTGCTGGAGAGAAGAAATTGTGTCTGTCGTTCCCTGACTTCTGACTCCTCTCTTTCCTGAGGAGGCTGGGAACCTGATTTAAAAAAAAAAAAAGCCCAGGCAAGCAGGTGTGTTTCTCTGCACAAAAGGCTTCTGACAACCACAGTGATGTTTGTAATGTTTCCAACTTGTGGTCAAAAACCTATGTTAATCACTGTAGGTGTTGGGAGCTCCCGGTATATTTCCACCAAATTTCTCTGTAAAGCTAAATTTAAAGCTCCTGTTAAATCCAGAGTGGCACAACTGTAACCTTGACTGACTCCTACCTGGATAGATTTGGGCTTGTTACCAAAGCAGCTTAGATCTATAACTGGGTCAGAACTGAGTAGCCTTGAGCATGACTTGCTAGCAGCTAACACCGGGAGTGCAAATCAACTTGTCTTAGTTAAGAGAGCGTGAATTAGCAAGAAAATATAGTTGTAGAGTCAGTGACAAACCCCAAAATATACTTTTTTGTATCACTGCAGCATCTCTTAAAGCAATGTTGATGCATAAAGTTGCCCAAAATATTGCTCAGTGCATCAAAACAGTGTTGAAGTGATTATTGACTAAGCATGTTTGCAGTGCAGTTTTATAAAATACTTTTGGTTCACTAATCAAATGCCACTGCTTGTGTAGGGGTCAGTCGGTTCATTTCCATCGGTCACATACTGTACATTACACCCATTTGCACACCCTAATGGATAGTGGAGAGGTAAAGCTCACACTGAGACGTGTTGCCTCACTGTGAGAAAATGGCTTAAAATCTATGCTGACATCTAGAGCATGAAGGAAGTATTTATTTTTTCTCTTCATAGTGTTCTTTAGAAAGCCACAGGAGGCACCAGTTGTTTACAATCTTTGTAATTTATTCTTGCATACAGAGTGATTAAATAATAAAAAATAATGCAAGTTTAAAGGTGCTTTGTTGTGCATTTGTAACGCTTCACATCACTAAGGCAAAACTAAAGAAAAAACAGGATGACCTAGTTTTGCCGTATCTATGTTAAGACAAAATCAGTAACAAATAAAATGCATCATTAATTGGCTCAAGTCCTAATGTCACCACAACTGAGTTCAACTCACTACACAACCAACATTATATCCACAACTGCCAACTATACAATTCTGTTTCTATACACAAATATGCAAGTCATTTGTATGATGAATAATATGAATGCACAACTATGTCTTTTGTGATTCAGATTTATACCTGTAATTAATTCACACCACACACTCCTGAACTGTATTCATTTACATATGATTAATTAGGGTAAATATACACTATTTTAAGGTAGATTTCATTACAAGGAGGTATTTGAGACACCTTATGCATTTGTACAATGATGACGACTAACTGTAAACAACAACAACAAAAAAAACCTAACAAACAAGCAAAACTTGCTATGCAGCAACAATGAATCCTAAACAACATTGCAGCAACAATATCATACATTTAAATACCATGTTCAGTTAGAATCCCATTTACGGACTTAAATTACTTACATAACACACACTTGTTGCTCTGTCACACTCTTACGTGTCTCCATTTCAGGGTTAGTGACCTCTCTCATATGTAAGTATAAGTTGGTCTTAAAAAGACGTATCTTAAGAGGATCTGCGAGGGATCATGTATCACTGCACACACCTTGTGACATGCTAATCATTTCTTATACATTTAAACTAAAGACATACCGTAACCTGCCTTTTGTGAAACCAAAGCAGGGAACACAATCATCTTTACAATCACATTACGACGTTGGTGATACATTCACATGCTGTCAAAGTCATTATTTCCATTACAAAGCATTGTGCAAAAGAGATATACAGCCAAAATAAAAAAGTCTTCCTATGTTAAGAGACCATAGTGGTCATTCATCTACATTGTCTGACGGTGGTGTGCAACTGGGAGAGATCCGGGTGGATTCACACGTTAGTTCAGGTGGGATCCAGGGTGGCTGTCCTGGTTCCTCTGCCTGACAATAACACAGCAGTGTGTCAATCCAGCTAGATGTCGCCCAGTCCAGCTCACAACACAGGCTGGTATAGCACCCAATGTCATGTTCTACGAATCTCGTTCAGCATCAAAATGATGTGTACATGGTTATGTACTAGATATCTACACAAAAAAGTGCAAAGTAGCATTGTTCACACATCAAAAAGTTAAACCCAGTTCTTATGTTTCTGCTTGTACAGTATTTTCTCTGTGCATTTTCAGGCATTGAGCGCAGCCAAACAGATTGGGAGCAATTCTGTACTTACTCCTCTCGTGTTTAGTCATGCTAACACAAAGGAGAGAGATATCAGAAAAACTAAAACTCATAGTGTCAAATCCAGAATCAAGAGTGAAATATAACTGGGTTGATTCTCTGAGTTGAAGCTGCCTCTGATGTGATGTCTCCCAAGAAATCCAAAAAGAGCAAACATGTCAAGACACAATACTGGCTGTCCTTCTAAAAGAGGGGGTACCTGGGAGTTACATCATAGAAATTGCCAAAATGGCAGAGGAAAATGTAATTGGTGATTAAAAGAGTGAAGATTTTGGAAGAGATTTCTTGGGGCTCAGCGCTTTAAAGACCATTAATATGTTTGAAAATATAATTTAAAAGGTAAATTCTAAATGAACACTCCCATGATAAGGCGCAGGACATGGGGAGGGATTGTGGTTCACGTATGACATCAACCAAGGTCATTAGAAACATCAAAAGCTGCCTTTCTGTTCCACTGCATATTAGTCACAAGAAATACTGTTTTTACTTTTTACTGCACAAACGGAGCCTCAAGGCAACAATCTAAAATCTCAAACACAATAAAATCATGATGAAATCCAGAACAAGGATGACACTCAACTTGAACCACACAGAGGGGATTATTAGTAATGATGCACAGAAAAAGACAAAAAAACAGAAACCTAGTAGAACCTGGTGGCATGTTGCTGTTAAATAAATAGACATTTTAGGAAATATGCTTATTTGCTGCCAGCCAGCAGCCGATTAGCTTAGCTTAGCGTAAAGTCTTGAAACACAGGGAGACGGCTAGCCCTTCTCTGTCAAATAGTAATAAAAATCCATCTACCAGCTTCTCTAAAACCAATAATTACAATATGTCTTTTTGTTTATTCTGTACAAAAAAACAACAATTTTCTGTTTTACAGGGAGTTATATCATTTACTAACCACAGAGTGGTCTCCAAAGTCTCCTCTGCTCGACAAGCAGTCTGAATAGGCATATTTCCCAAAATGTCAAACATTAACTTGAAGTAAAAGATGCGTGTGTGTGTGTGTGTGTGTGTGTGTGTGTGTGTGTGTGTGTGTGTGTGTGTGTGTGTGTGTGTGTGTGTGTGTTTATATGTGTGCATGTGTGGATGTGTATGCCCCCTGTAGTTCATCCGTCTCATCTAAAGAGGTGACTCGACGGCTTGCAGTTCAGTGTGAGTTGGCGGGAGCTGTAGCCGGACATGCCGATCCCCATGAAACCCAGCAAGATGGCCATACGCGGCATCACAAGGCCTTCCCGGCTCTGCAGCACATTCTGGGCTGCCTGAGTCTGAAAGAGAGAGTAGGAGTCACTACCCATGTAGTCACGACAACCACCACCAGGCAAGATCATCACCAGGGACGATGATGACCAAGGCAGTGTGCCGGCAACGTTCCTCCTGGCTCTGGCCGCGGTAGAGTCCTTAAAGAGGTGACCCTGGTCACACACTTGCTTCATCCCAGCGATGGTCTTACCATAAGGGAAGAGCCGCACTACAGTCTCCATTTTATCAAGTTTCAATACACATTTAACCTTATACAGTCATTGCCTATGTATCAGTCCTGTGCAGGTTTGGAGACATCTCAGAAATTTGAGCCAATCCAAGACATGTCCTAAAGTCAGATATAAATTTGACAGATTAAGAAAATTCTTACACATACACAATTTCAAAACTCAATGGATTATCTGAAAAATACATTATGACACAGCTAAAAATATGGATGTTTTTCATACCTCATGTAAAGTTGACATTTTTTTATATATCTTCACAGGACAGCGACATTATGGTATCTTCTCAGCAAGTGCACAACAGGTACAAATGACATAATAGACATTTGTTTAATCCTGACCTATTTTATCAAGTGAGAATAATCTAAAATGAACTCTGATTAATTGAGAAATAGATAATGAGGTTTGAACCTGTCCATTTTTAAAACAAACACAAGCCACTGTAGGCTCATGAAACCATAGTTGCAGGTCTCTGAAATACCCAGCAGGGTGATTAGGAACATGGAGCTCATCCTCTGGAGATCTAATTACAGGGCATTTACCTGACCCTGGGGAGCTAAGGTATATCTGATTTAAATCCATTCAAAGACAGGCTGCTGAAATCCTCTATTCTAAATCCTGCCATGACACACACACACACACACACACACACACACACACACACACACACACACACACACACACATACACACACACACACACACACACACGCACACACACACACACACACACACACACACACACACACACACACACACACACACACACATAGGCATTTTGTGTACAGTGATGAGTCAGTGACGTTAGTTTATTATGAGCTTTTAGAACAGTGAAGTGACAATTCAATATAAATCTCATTTCTATTTATGTTGACCTTTTCTTCAGGTATGAATAAGATGGTTTAACTCAAACATTTAATATATTTAATGCATACCAGAAGCAGCATTAAGAGAAAGTTTGTTTTGTTTAAAATCTACACACAAAGGCTCTGTTTGCCCCAATGCAAGGCCAACTCTTTAATGAAGCAATGTAGACAGGGAAATGTGCAGGGCCAAGGCTCTAGATCTCAAAAGTTGTTTGTTATTAGAGGCTCTAATGGAATTTGCTCCACTGTTACGCCACTGCAGATGTCCCTCGATGTATAAGACTATCATTAATCTATTTAAAGAAGAAAATCGCCCTAAAGTATCTTACGCACCTGGAGGTATCTTATGTATCCAGGAGTCAGTCGAGGGATGCGAAAAAACATTGTTGTTGTTCTCTCCGGTGTTTCACAGATGAGACCACACGAGACTCTTTCAGCTCTTAGGACTGTCTGCTAGGCAACTTTATCACTGTGAGGCCCTCTGTGTCTCTCTGGCCTCGGTCTTCTCCACCAGGCTGAGGCAGCAGCTCTTCCCTGCGTCCAAAGACACACTCTTCACTCCCTTACTCCCTTACTTGCACCGACACACACCTGCACTGTGATGATCTCCCTTAAGGGACACCGGACCCTACAGGTAGTATATAAAGCCTTGGCTTTATTGCATAAACTGGTCACATGGTGTTTGGACTGTGTTTGTGTGTGTCTTCGTGTGTATGTGCATTTGTGTCAGTGGAGGATTAGCAGAGCAACTGGAGTTGCGGTGGATTATACCTGTGAGAGAGGTTCTAAGTCCATTGGCCACCAATTATGTAGGGAAGGAGCACACAACCTCATCAACTGATGACAAAGCAACGCTGCCATGACGTCCGCTGGGGTCACTAAGAGGCAGTTTAACAATTAGGTACAATTAAAAGGCAAATTGCATTACAGTGGATGCTGGCACAACAAAACATGTCCTATCTACATATATGAACCAGTATCCTGAAGAAGTCAGGCCTATCTTCTAACATTGATTACAAAAACGTTTGTTCAATATTCTGAAATGTGTTGAAGAATTAAACCGAGCTTGAGTGCTTCCTCCAGTAAACCTGTCACAAAAACAGGGTATTGACACTGTATCTTCTTAGAAGGATTTCACAGACTCCTCACTAAAGGCATGCGATGCAATTATTAGTTCGCTTTAAGCTGCATCACGAAAGGAAGAGCATTTACTTGAAACTTAATAACCAAACAGGATATACTGTACCTGGCTCAGCGCTGACATTTTGAAAATACAGTACACTGAAAGGATGATTCATTTAGCCTGTGGGAGATAAATGATTTTTCACACAATGTGCAGACAGTCTGGAGCCAAAAAGACATGTTCCTGTGTGACTTTCTTTCTAACAGTAAAGCACAGAGGCCTATTTTCATAAACCATTGTAAAGTACCACTGGAAATAGCCTAATGATCATTTTGAAGGACAGCTCAAGATCCCTTAACTCACATGCCAGGAACGGATTAGCCCAATGTAACAGACTTGCAAGACTGATTAAAGGGAAAAATCTAATCACTTAATCACATTCACACACACACACACACACACACACACACACACACACACACACACACTAATGTTATTCTTGGGCACCAGAAAATCAAAACTGTTTTCGCTAACAAAAAAGAGAAGTCACCATTTTCACTATATGTAGGCCTATTTATCCAGGCCAGGTTAACTGTGATTACTTACAGGCATGTTCATTCTTATAGTTTTCAGGAGGGTTGTTATTATATTTCGAACTTTCTTGGGACTGCAGATTAGAAAAATATAGACAGGAAACAATAATTTGAGAATTAATCTAAATCAAATTAATCTTGATTAAAAAAATGCTGATAAAATCTACTCACCTAGAGAAGCAACTGGAGTCCCAGCCTGTGACAAACCAGCTGCAGTGGAGACCGTGTGTTGTAACTGTATAAGTAAATAATTTTTTATAGTCGATGCAAAATCAATGTCATATCCTCAAGATAAACAATGAAGTTATATGTTTTCTTCTATATTTCTATATTTCATCAACACACAGGCATTACCCTTTGTATATAATATATAATCCAAAATGACTAAAAGTAATTAAAACAGGAGTCACCAATTAAATGAATACAATAAATAAAACCATATAATACATGGTAATAAAATAGGTATAAAATAACAATAATAATAAAATATAATAATAACAACAAAACAATACGGGCACTTTTTTTTTTTTTTTTTTTTTAAACACACGGGCACTTGCATAGACAGTCCTAACGTCAGGCGCATCATTACTGCGTGTCGTCAGAAAAGGAAGGACCCCTGAAATCTGTAGAGACAGAACGCGGGCTAATGTAAACTTCAAAAAACAGTGTATTTATAACAAAAGTTTCCATGCAAATAAAAATCCAACTGGAAGAGCTCGAAACATATGCGGAATTTACGTTTTGTCGCTGCTGTATCGCCACAGAAGAGTGAAGTTCTTCTTCTGAGCTGGTAAAAACTAGCTGGCTAATTTAGAGAGCTAGCTAGCTAGCTAACGTTAACAGCTAGCTAAAGCTGCTAACGTTACAGCTGCGCAGTTTCGTTTCACAGAAAAACACCGAAAACACCCTCACTGACACTAACCAGACAAGTCTGTTTACTTTAGCTGTGTGCTACTGTGTGCAATAATATATCTTGCAGAGTGGCATGGGTCGACTTTACCAAACTTTGATAGCTGACTGCTGCTAACTACAACACAACCACAGAGGTAACTGTTCATATTTGCAGGACATTTATTCTCAGATTTTAACGTTATATTGTCATGTTCTGACAACGTGGAGGATCAGAATCAGAATACTTTGTTGATCCCCTCAGGGAAATTGTTTAGTTGCAGTTGCTCACAGTCAAATTCAAGACTTCGCTTCTGTTATATGTGATGTTTACTAGCCACAGTTTACGCCCTTTGTGAATGTAATTGTAATACACAAGAGGCGCTAACTAGGGCTAACGTTAGATGTCCCAAGATAACCAAGCGAGCTGTTTGAATGGTTGATTATATGAAGCCTGTATCCAGTTTTGATGACAGTGCTGCCTTTACCTACGTTACATCTATTACCGAGACAGAAATACAGTCCCTCAACACTTAAACATGCATGTTTTTATTGTGCCTGCTTGGGAGTTTCTAACTTTCCTCAAATTTCTTTTTTCGACCCCCAGAAAACAGCAAAGAACAAAGAAAGTTTGCACCTTTTTTACTTTGCATAAATTAGACCAAACAGAGCAGACTTTTGGTAGCAAAGTGAGGATTCACTGTTGTAGTGGTCACTGTTGAAAGGACTGATTATCAGTTTTCTTCATACATACAGTATATTATTTAAATATGTTGAGCATGCGTATGTAAACAAATATATAAGTCAGTGCTTATGCAACAATGAGTTATTTTCATTTTTCATTTGTTTATTTTGTGAAGGTCAAATCAAATGTCAAAATACAACAGCTTAAGGCGATGTCTTGAAACAGTTTGAAAAACATATTAAATACAATAATAAAAATGAAGAAATATAAGAAACTGTTCATCTGTAAAGCTGTAGTCAGCAAATGTTTTGGTATTTTTACTTAATCAGCATTGTATGCATGCTGTATTGATTAATCAGTTAGATCAGTTAGATTAATCCAACAAATTGTTGAAGCTTCAGCCTTATCTGTCACAATGCTTTGGCTGCCTCTCATACATGCATCATTGTCATACTTGCTGCTGTGGTTTAGTCCGCTTTTTTAGCTTTCTTGACAACGTGTACATTAAGTAAGATTCTGCTGCTCTGTTTTATTTCATTTAGTTTAAAATTACCTTCATCCATGGTTGGGTATTCATGTCACAGTACTTGGTCTTCTCCTATATTCTCTGTGTGCTGTTGCACCTCATCCATCAGACAGAGTATCTTATTCTAATAATATTGTCCTCTGTGCTGTGTTTCAGCCAGGATGAAGAGAAGAGCTGAAACAGCGCCAGCACCAGTGCTGGGGACAAAGAGGCCTCGTGATGACAGCAGCTCAGATGAAGAGTCCCAATTATCCAGACAAGGTAGAGAGATTCATTTCCCCCCTCCAAACAATGTCTGCCATGATTTTAGATAGAAGTCTTGATATTTTACATGTCATAGTTACTATTGAAAGCCACTGTCTATAAATAGATGATGCACTACTCCAAGCTGTGATTTTACTGAGTGGTGGATGAAGTACTCAGATCTTTTACTTAAGTAAAAGTTTCAGTACTTGAATGTAAAAATACTCTGTTCATGCAAAAGTCCTGCATTCAAAATCTTACTCAAGTAAAAGAACAAAGTAATAGCATCAAAATAAACTTATCAAAAGTAAAAGTACTAATTATTCATTTTGGCCCATTTTAGAATCATATATTTTACAGTATTACATTACATTATTGTTTGTATCATTTTAATGTTGCAGCTGGTAAAAAGGTAAAGCTCATTTTAATTGCTTTAGGTAGCTTAACCTATAATAATATCATAATGAATTAGTTGATTTATATTTTATATTAATAACCTAAATCTGCAAAGTAACTAGTAACTAAAACTGTAATATAATAATGTAGTGGAGTAAAAGCATAAAGTAGCATGAAATGGAAATACTCAAGTAAAATACAAGTACCTCAAAATTGCACTTAAGTACAGTACTTGAGTAAATGTTCTTAGTTACATTTCACTACTGGATTAAGGTATTTCAAGTCAGTCAGTGGAGCTATGATCTGCAATCTTAATTAACAATTTAGTATGGTCAAATCCCAGAAGAGACCCTAAGGCTGTGGTTTCGTCTTATTTTAGAACTCAGTTCGGCACAAGATTGTAATGCTGAAGAATGATTAGATGAGCATGATGATCTTTGTGTCTGCCTACTCCTGTTTCATGAATAGTTTGCACCTGTTTGTTTCTGCTTCCTGTCTAGACTCAAGCCAAAATGATTCCCTCAGTGACCAGGAGGATCACAGACCGGGATTCTCCATGCCCTCCATATCATCCTTTGATGATCAAGACACTGACCCCTCAAATGCCTCTGCCAACTTCTCTATGTACAACAGTGTGTCTCAGAAACTCATGGTAATGTACCGAAACCTGCACTAACACTGTCTCAGAGTGTTGCAGAATTGTGGATTATACATACAGACTTCTTAGGACATTTTCAGTTTATTTTGCAAAATATTCAGAAGAATCAGAGTTTTCTGTCACTGTCTTTTCTTAACTCCCTCATTCTCTCCTACCTCTTACACCTTTAGGCCAAGATGGGTTTCCGTGAGGGTGAAGGTCTGGGGAAGTTTGGCCAGGGACGCAAAGAGATTGTGGAGGCCTCTACCCAGCGAGGGAGAAGGGGTCTGGGTCTCACCCTGCAGGGCTTTCAAGGGGAGCTCAATGTTGACTGGCGCGATGAACCAGAGGTACACAGAAGTAAATAATAACCATGTAATGTTTGTAGTGGTGTTTTCAGTAAATTATGTGAATTGTCTATAATTAAACTATGAATTGTGTTTTTCTAATTTTTTTCCACCCGAGAACAAGTAAATTATGTTTACATCACATCACGATGATCTGTTTCCCATCTCTGTTTCTTTTTTTATTTGTCTGTCCAGCCCAGTGCCGTAGAGAAGGTAGACTGGTTCCCAGAATGCACCACAGAGAACCCAGATGCAGATGAGCTGAGGGACTGGATGAAACTGGGAGTGGTAAATACAAACAGACACTGGCAAACAGACACTTACAGACACTTCCGACACTCACTTATACAGTATATAGGCCTGAGTGAGCATTGTGTACGATATATATATTGTACACTATCGTACACAATGTTCACTCAGGCACACTCTTTCGCCTCATGCATACATTTTGTTTTTAAAGTCTTGTTTTTGACTGCTTACAGAGAAAACTAAAGATTGAGGATGAGACAGAATTTTGCACTGAAGATCTCCTGCACACTCTTTTAAGGTGCAAGGTGAGTTAAAACTTCTGTTTCATTTATATCCCTTTTCTATTTTATACGTGAACATAAAATAGCACAATCTACGGTATGTTTAAATACTTCAGCAGTATATATATCTAATACTCAGGAAACAGCGGGGCAAATAAGCTGGAAGGTATTAACCCTGCAAGAAGACCATGGCCAGTTTTAGGCTCACAAGCCCAGTGAAGCTCTACTGGATCTAGTGTGAATGTTACATGTGAGGGTTGGGTTAAATATTTGTATTTTTTAGATAATGCACTGTATTGGTGGGAATAATAATATAAATGGACTTTTCTTTGTGCAAAACTCTGTGAATAGCCTTCTACACTGGATGGACCCGAATCTTAATGCCGTAATATTCCTGCGTTGTTTAACCTCTGTGTCTGTATAATTTTCAGTCAGTATTTGATAACCTGGAGGGCGAGGAGATGAGGAGAGCACGGACACGCTCCAACCCTTACGAAACGATTAGAGGAGGTATCTTCCTCAACAGGTCAGTCTTTAAATAGTTGAAAATTACAGGTTTGAAAAATCCTTGTGGATAATATTGTGTAAGTGATTGGCTTCTTAAAAGTTTTATTTAACTTAATTTCTTTTGCACATATTGAAAAAAAATCCACCAATTAATGGCTGCTTTTGAATGATAGAAAATGTAAAACATATTGGTGTGTGTGTGTGTGTGTGTGTGTGTGTGTGTGTGTGTGTGTGTGTGTATGTGTGTGTGTGTGTGTGTGTGTGTGTGTGTGTGTGTGTTGATACACATTTTTATATATCATTTGTATATAAGTTATGTGAAAATAAAATCAGATAAAAATATCCCAGCTGTTTGGTTTGAGTTTGAAAATGGATTAAAGAGCACTCTGTAGTGTGCCAACCCTTTAAAGACAATGACAAGTTATGTTCTTTCTGTATTTAGAGCAGCTATGAAAATGTCCAACATCGACCATTGCTTCGACCAAATGTTCACCAACCCAAAGGATTCACAAGGGGTGAGTTGGTCAAAGTAACAACTGATATGTGTTGCAGTGAACTTTTGTTGTAACAGAACACACAGGCCCATATAAACAGATGGCGAGACAAACCTCTCTCATTATGTAGAAACCTCTGACAAAGGACCGCGAGGGCGAGCTTCTGTACTTTGGTGACGTCTGTGCGGGGCCTGGAGGCTTTTCAGAGTATATACTGTGGAAGAGGCGTTGGCATGCCAAGGGGTTTGGCATGACGCTGAAAGGACCCTGTGACTTCAAACTGGAAGATTTCTATTCAGCGCCGAGTGAGCTGTTTGAGCCTTACTATGGTACGCACACATCACGCTCAGGGGGAGAACAGAAACTGGTCACGTCTCAGATGATGAATGATTCAGTGAAGCTTGACCTCTGTATGTCCCAGGTGAGGGAGGGGTGGACGGGGACGGGGACATCACTCGGCCAGAAAACATTACTGCCTTCCGAAACTTTGTCCTGGAGAGTACAGAGAGAAGAGGGCTACACTTCCTCATGGCAGATGGGGTGAGACTATTTCACGTATCCATTTTTTTTTATTTTTTTTTTTTTTTATTTACTCCAGAGTATATTTATAGCCACTGATCTGCATCAAAGCATCTAAAATGTACATATAAAACAGAAGATTAGGTCACAGATTCCTGCTCTTGTTGGGTTGAAGTGAGAATTTCAGATTTTGTTTACTGATGATTACTTTTGGTTTGATGACTGTCTTGTGTAGGGTTTCTCTGTGGAAGGCCAGGAAAACATCCAGGAGATCTTGAGCAAACAGCTGCTGCTCTGTCAATTCCTCACTGCCATCTCTACACTCAGGACAGGTATGGGGCTACATGTGCATGAATGGACGAGTCACCTAGTTAGTCAGCATTTCTGTCTCTGTGTTGTGCCTCTGTGTTTGTGTGCACATGTACTGTATGTTTGTGTTAGGGTGCAAAATTAGATGATAGTGGCACTCTTTGTCTTCTCCAGGTGGTCACTTTGTCTGTAAGACGTTTGACCTCTTCACTCCCTTCAGTGTGGGTTTGGTCTACTTGCTCTACCACTGCTTCGACAGGATCTGTCTCTTCAAACCCGTCACCAGCAGGCCTGCCAACTCTGAGAGGTGGGGCTGTGTCTGTGTGTAAATGTACTCTATGTGCAAGAAGATCTGTGTGAAGTTGGATTCTTATGCATTATTATATTTTAGGTGATTATTATATATAATATACATATGTGCTTGTTCTCTGACATAAATTCCTTTCTTCAGGGTTGTCCCTAATATCTTTTTAAACTTTGGATAACTGGCACATTCTTTTAAACAAATATCTGCTTTTTTTTTCTAAAACATTTAGCCAATTGAAAACAAACCAAAGCCTGAAACAGGTAATAGATCATGAACAGTGCCACAGTGGCAGTTTGTTTCATTGTAATATTTTAGTGCTGATGGGAAAAACCACATAAAGACATTCCCTCAGATTTTCTTTTTCCCTTTTTCTACAGGTTCATTTAACCTTACTGGGGTTCTTCACACATAATGTGGCTGTGCAGACAAAACATTCAAAAAAATGAATTAAATACTGGAATGACATATTGGTTCCACTTTTAAAGTTCAGTAATAATCTGTGAGTCGCAGCTCTCGGCTACCTGGAAGAAACCTATATTTGCTCTCAGATTTGGATTCATCACCTCCTGTGTGAATGGGCACATTTCCTCACCATACTCAGTAACCATAGTAACTATGCTCAAAATTACAATTAGGTTTAGACAGGTTAGACATGACTGTGCAACATCTCAATTGGAGGAAATGGGACAGTGTCTTTTCTATGGATCCAGTTTTTCTTTTAGACTAAGAAGAGACAATTCTTGCTTCTGTTAAACTCTTCTCACTCATTGCCATCCGCAGGTACATAGTGTGTCGTGGTCTGAAGCCCGGTTCAGACGCTGTCAGGGAATACATGTTCAGAATCAACCTGAAACTGAACCAGCTGAGGAACACAGACACCGACGTTACAGAGGTGGTTCCCCTGAGCATCATTAAGGAAGACACAGACTTCTACCAGTTTATGGTCAACTCTAATGAGAGGTAGAGACACACAATATTCACAAAGGCCTTTAATCTATTCATTTCAAACCGAGTGACTGACAGAAATTGAATTATCTCTCACTGCAGCCTCTGTGTAGTCCAGATCAAGGCCTTGGCTAAGATCCACGCCTATGTCGTAGACCAGTGAGTAGCCTGTCTTGTACTTGTCTGGGGCATTGATCTCTGTTGCAGTATAGCTATGTGTGTTGGTGTTTATGTATGCAACTGACTGGGACGTTTGTTCCTCTAGGACCCTTTCAGAGCCGAAGCAAGCAGACATTAGGAAGGAGTGTCTGAAACTGTGGGGGGTGAGTGGAGAAACTGTAATATACTTACTAAATTGAAGTTTGACTAAAACAGAACTTAAAGAAAGAATAGTTTGTTGAATAATGCAGTTGTATTCTTTATTATGTTATATCACTCCTAAAAACATTGCATGTCCATTTCCAGGTTCCAGACAAGGCCAGAGTCACTCCTGCTTCCTCAGACCCAAATTCAAAATTCTACGAACTGATTAAGGTCCGTTAATAAATCTGGGATTTTAAAAAAACCCTTCTACAAATAAGATAATGCAGATAAATGTGTGCTGTCAGAGAATACCACTCAAAAGTAAAATAATAAAAGTTAAGCATATTTGTGCATTTTGGTAAATCCTAAACAGTATTTCCCAGACGTTGAGATTTTTCTTGTCCAAAATCAGATTTTAAAACAAATGTTATATATTTAGTTGGCCTATCACATAAATTCCAGTAATGGGTAACACTGTTATAAATCTGCTGGTTTGACATGTTAAATGTGTCTCCATATCCGTCTTTCTCTCTGTCTCTTTACATCCGTTGCTCCTCAGAACTCGGATGTGGAGCCGTTTCAGTGTAAGCTCACACCTCTTAACTCAACTACACTTGAGAAGTTGCGTCATATCCTGGACCATAGGTGCATTGTGGGAGGTGGAGAGCAGATCTTCCTTCTAGCGCTGGGGGTGAGTCTTAAGAGGCTTGTGTTTTGTCTTACTGCACTGTGGTAATGTATTTTTCACACAACTTATACAATCCTTTTTTTGTACCCAGTAGATATAATTAGTCTTTTTCAAGATTTCCCATATTTGATATCAGATAGCAGCTCCCATACTGTATGCATTAATGGGACACCCAGGCCAGTATCGTCACTTTCAGCTATTTGCAGTGTAAGATTGTTTCCTTTTCTTCTGGAAAAGATGAAAATGCAGAGCTGACAGGCCAATCTATTCACCCCTAATGTTTTTATTTATAGGGATCGTGGTGACTAGAAAGGCTTTACTGCTTTTTTAAAAGCATGGTAGCCTGTGATTAAACCCGTTTCATCTCTTTATCTGTTCTTTCCCTTCCCCCTTGGCCTATGTAGAAGTCTCAGATATACACATGGGATGGGAAGATGCCTGTGCGCTGGAGGAAACTGGAGAATTTCAAGCTAGAGCTGCCAAGAGATACACTTCTAAGTGTGGAGATCGTCCAAGAGCTGAAGGGCGAGGTGAGAGGAGGGACTGTAAACAGATGAAAATTGGAAGCCAGTATCCCAAAATCTTTAAGCTTTGCTTCATTTCTGTTTATGCTGAAATAACAGTTGTTCTCATGAGATGATGTGTACTTTTGTGGCATCATGCTTTCTTGATAATTTTCTCCTAGAAGAGGCTTCAGGTCTCAAAGGTTGTAAAGCTCTGTTGCATCGTTATCCCTCTCCCCAAAAAAAGTAACAATTACACCCAAAGAAGCTAGTTATTTGCTGCTCGTGGTGATGGTTTTACATGTATAAATACAGTTTATTTGGTCCTCAGGGTAAAGCTCAGCGCAGAATCAACGCTGTTCACGTAATGGATGCACTAATACTGAACGGCACTGATGTAAGAGATCAGCACTTCAACCAACGGTAGGACAGCCTTTATTCATTAATACTTTTTGATCTTCAAAATTATGTCAAAATTAGAATTCTCGTCTCTCTCTAACATAAATAAATAAATAAATAAATAAATAGCTTGTTATAAATAAATTGACCTGTATTGCAGTACAATGTTTTTTTCATACCAGTTTTTCAATAGTTAACTAAATAATGCCCGTCGTATATCCAGGATCCAGATGGCTGAGAAGTTTGTGAAGGCAGTGGCCAAACCCAGCAGACCAGACATGAACCCTATCAGGTATTCATTTAAATGAATTCAACCTTTTGAATGCTGCTTTGTAATTTATTTTCAGGGATCTTATTCTCACTGGAAGCACTTGAAGAGTGGACAGTAGCGGAAAACAGACAGTTATGTAATACAGATACCATAATAAAAAACATTGGGGAATGTTATGAAAATTTGAACACAAAGCTTACAAGTAGATCTTAAACCCTGTGTCACATTTTCTGATCAAGTAAATCCAACATGGTCAGCAAGTCCATATGGCATTAAAATAAAAATGCTTTTGACAATTCAAATATTGCATACAAGTCTGTTTTTGTGACATCACAACCAGTTTGGAGGCCAAACATGGTCCAATATGCAGTTTAAACAAGATTTGATGTGGAAATGGAAGCCTTCAGTGCCCATACACTGAGAATGGAGGTCATTTTAAGAAGTTATAATTAGTTAAGACTTTTTTTGTAAAAAAAATAAACAAACATCAGACACAAATTATTATTATTAGTCTTAAAACATGTCTGGATGGGATCTGAAATGTAACATCTGTTTTCCCAAACAGAGTGAAGGAGGTTTACAGGCTGGAGGAAATGGAGAAAATCTTTGTCAGGTATGACAGGACAACTGTCCAGTAAGCAACATGATCCAAAACATATCAGGCCGTGCTTCATTTACTAAATGTTGAGGATTTTCTACTGTATTTTTGTTTTTCTCATCCAGACTAGAGATGAAGGTGACAAAGAGTTCAGGAGGAGTCCCACGTCTGTCCTACACCGGCAGAGATGACCGACACTTCCTTCCCACCGGCCTTTACATCATTAAGACTGTCAATGGTACATGTTACAATGTTTGTGCTGCAGCTCATTGTCAAGAAGTGGCACTTTAAAACTCTTGCAACTTTAATTTGCTTTAACCGTTTCAAAGCCTCAACAATCCTGTGGGCAACATACTTAAATTACTTATGTTTCAATTAAAAATGTGCAAAATATCTGTCTCCTCCATCTCTGTCCCTCAGAACCATGGACAATGGCATACAGCAAAAACTCCAAGATGAAATTCTTCTATAATAAGACTACCAAAGACTCCACCTATGCAATGCCACCCAACTCTGCCGCCCCCTTCCAGTAAGTAGCGTCTTTTCTTCCCATTTTGTATTGATTAATGATTTATTAAGTTTATATGACAAATTGTCTGTCATGTAGTGGGGGTGATAGAAACAGTTTATATGTAATAGCAGTCTTGATGATCTTAAGAATAAACAGTATGCTTTCTTTGTCTTCGTCCTCAGTGTTTGCCACTCTGAGCGTCTCTTCTGGGCCTGGGTGGACGGGGTGATCGTTCACGATTCGCAGACACGGATGGACCCTGAGAAACTGTCCAAAGATGATGTTTTGTCCTTCGTCCACCAGAATTACCAGCCCTGAAACGCTCCCAGAGCCCCAGAGCATCAGCAGCTACAACCTAGACAAAGAATGCACTAACCTGTGGAGGATATAGAGCCTTAGAAAAGGTTATCCTACAAGGCCTTAATTAATATTTATTTTGACAGTAAAAGAGGGATTCAAAAAATACTGCTTATTAAATCAACCAATACATAGATCAAGTTTTTATTAATCCCTGTTTTTGTTGTCCAGTTAAATATCAATTAATAAACTGTTTGTCAAGACCCTCTTGTTCCTCTATATTATGTCGCTTGGAGAAATTATTACCAGGTTGTAACTGGGGTTCTGGAGCTTACGTTAGGAATTTTTTGCTGCTTTTAACAACGGTGACATTTGGACTTTGTGTAAGCAACAGACATTTGACAAACCAGTCTTTCTGCCTTTTCCACTGTCCTTTGCTCTGCGAATTGTAATGAATAGGACTCGCCTCATATGACAAATTGGAGACAAAAAGCTGCTGCCATTCTCTTCATTGGCTTGCATGTCCCTGTAGATCTGTGTGTGTGTGTGTGTGTGTGTGTGTGTGTGTGTGTGTGTGTGTGTGTGTGTGTGTGTGTGTGTGTGTGTGTGTGTGTGTGTGTGTGTGTGTGTGTGTGTGTGTGTGTGTGTGTGTGTGCGCGCGCGCGCGCGCGCGCTCTAGACAGAGTTACACATGTTAAACTATGCATTAATTGTTAACAGTGTTGCTTGTCTTACTGTACAGCTGCTCATCTCCATAGAGACCAGGATCTGTTTGCCCAGTCTCTCACACCAACAGCCCCCTGGTCGTCGCCTCCTGCAAAACTATAGCTGAAGCCTAAATACTACATATACTATATACAACTCATGTTCTGACTTATCTTCACCATCACTTTTATATCAGTTTCAGATGTACAGATGTAGCAGCTTTTCCCCATTAATAACTGATCTAGATGTGTGTGTGTGTGTGTGTGTGTGTGTGTGTGTGTGTGTGTGTGTTTGTTCAACATTTGGAAGTTGTCCTGTTAGGTTTTAGGTTGTTTTTACTCTGACACCTCTTTGTGATTGTGCCTCATATCGCCTGGACTGTGTGTTTCTTAAATACTGCAAATTTCTCTTTTTTCTTTTCTTGAAAAGTTCGCTATCAATCCCTATGATGTAAATAATTGTAATGTAGTAAATAAATGGGAGATGTTCTTCCCAGAAATACCTTTCAACTGTGTGGTAACATTTATTAGAGACTATATGCCGGGTGATGATAACCACGGCTGGATAAAGTTCTTTGAAGGCTTCTATTGCCATTAAACAACTTTATTTACCAAAATGTTAGCATAATACAATCTTAAATAATAAAGGTGTTAGAACTAAATTTTGACACAAGACCACAAGGTTACATGATAATATACTGTAGGTCCCAGATGTATAGTTCAGTGGTTGAAATTCCAATAAAATTGCTATGATAAATCTCATTTGTACTAAAGGGACAACTGGTATTTTTCACTATTTAAACTACTGCTAGAAATACATTCATATATATTTAAATGAAGACCAAACTATTCCAGTTGTTAAGTGCTCTATTGTCACTGGAAGCAGCACAAATAGCAAGAATCCCTGATCCCCCGATTTAACCGACATTAGAGTTTTTGTTTATGGCGTCATTGGACTTGTAACTACTATCATTTAGCCCTAGTTCTTGCATAATTTTGTAGCATGAATGTCGGGGAGCTCAAACACACCCAAACTAAGTTTAAATGATGGCCAAAGTCGAACTTTTTATCTCTTTATTTACTCAGTGGTGTTGACATTAAGGATAGGGACTCTTATTTTGAAGTTACACCCGCTCAGCCAATCAGATTTCAGCTTTATGTAACAGGAAGCGGTCATATAAAATACATGAAAACAAATGAGTTCCACACACAGTAGTTACAAAACGCTTGACTTTGCAGGTAATGTCCATCTTCTTGTTTTTATTTATTATTTTTTACACCCTACAAGATGATAACATTGTTTTAACAAAAGCGTTAGGTTAGGCGGTGAAGAATTAGCCTACTTAGCCGAATCTGAATTAACTTAAAATGTATTTCCAGAGCTGTTTTATAAGCCAATGCGTTTGAATACATAACTAGTCCCGTGACTTGATGTAACAGGTTATATACCAGTATAATGTTTTATAATGCTTTACGATACATACACGCATTGCAGTGGTTTGGAAACGTCTGAGTTTGGCGATATTTAGTTATTTGTTATATTTTGTTATTGACGATTTTATTTATTAAACGGACAGTTTTGACCAACTTCACACCAGCCATGCTGAAAGCTGTGGGACAAGCTCTGTTCTCAACTGGACTGCAGAATCCTAAATACACAGCAGAGGAGAAAAAGGTATGTGTTTCCTAGATTGCCTTGTATAAAAAGACAGTAAACCTTTGGTCTGATGTTGATTGTTTAGCACACTTCCATGATGGGACAAGAGATGTGAGTTATGTTAGTGCTGAAATGTTACGTCGACACTTTAGGTTTTCTGTTGTGCTGAAAAGATTAGTTGATCAACAGAAAATGAATTAGTTCTGAATATCAATTTGCTAGTTTTCTTTATATTATTTCATTTTAAATTGATTATCTTTTGATGGTCGAACAAAACAAGACATTTGCAGATGTCACCGGTATATTGTGATGTTACACCAAAATCTGTTGGATTATGTTACACTAGAGAGGGTTATTATAAACTAGAAAATGTATTTCCTGCAGAAAATGCGCATGAATGCTGAAAAGCTAAATTGCTAAAACTAAACTGGATTAGGAATGCGTTTATTTAGTATGAATTTCATTGAAAAGTTAAATAACACCACTAATGTAAAAAATATGTGGAATATTTAAATGCTAAAGTAATTATCGGCTTTAAAAGTTAAATAATGCCAGAAGATGTAGAACCTTGTACGGTTTGAATTTATTAAAAAAGTCATGGTATGGTATGTCGAAAAAAGTGATAAAGTCATGGTATATAGTATATCGGAAAAAGTCATAGTATAGTATTTCGAAAAAAGTAATAGTATAATATGTTGAAAAAAGTCCAGGCAAAGTATATCGAATAAAGTCATAGTATAGTATGTTGAATAAAGTGATAAAGTCATAGTATAGTATGTTGAAAAAAATCCTAGCAAGTATATTGAATAAAGTATAAAAAAGTAATAAAAAGCCATAGTATAGTATGTTGAAAAAAAGTGATAAAAAAGTCATAGTATAGTAAGTCAAAAAAAGTCATATTATAGTGTGTTGGAAAAAAGTGATAGAAAAGCCATAGTATAGTATGTCGAAAAAGTCATAGTACAGTGTATCGGGAAAAAAAGAATAAAGTCATAGCATTCCATAGTATGTGGAAAAAAGTGATAAAAACTCATAGTGTAGTATGTCGCAAAAAGTCATAGTATGTTGAAGAAAGTGAAAAAAGTCATAGTATAGTGAATCAAAAAAGTCATAGTATAGTATGTCGAACAAAGTCATAGTATAGTATCTCGAAAAAAGTGATAAAAAAGTCATAGTATAGTATGTCGAAAAAGTCATAGTTTAGTATCTCGAAAAAAGTGATAAAAAAATCCATAGTGTATTATGTCGAAAATGTCATGAGAAAGACATAGTATAGTATGTTGAAAAAGTCACAGTATAGTGTATCGAAAAAAAGCATAAAGTCATAGCATTCCATAGTATGTGGAAAAAAGTGATAAAAATTCATAGTATAGTATGTCGCAAAAAGTCAAAGTATAGTATATCGAACAAAGTCATATTATAGTATGTTGAAAGCCATTAAAAATGAATAGCGTGGTATGTCGAAGTATAGTTTGTCGAAAAAAGTCATGAAAAAGTAATTGTATAGTATGTCACAAAAATTCATAGTATAGTACTCTATGGGGAAAAAAGTGATAAAAAAAAGTCAAAGTATAGTATGTTGAAAAAAGTGATAGAAAGTCATAGTATAATAACTCAAAGGAAAGTCTGAAAGAACAAACTCCACACAAAAAGTTAAGGTCGCGCAATACACACTCCAATATAAGCGCCCCCCCCCCCCCCCCACACACACACACACACACACACACACACACACACTAGTTTCTGACATTGTATTGATTAAATGGTAAATTGAAAAAATAATTACACATGATTATATATATTATGATAATTTATGAGTGTGTGCATGTATGCGTGTTTTGCAGGGACAAGACTATGAGATTCGCACCTACCATGCCACTAATTGGGTTAGCACCTCTCTGAGTGGAATGCAGTGGGATGCAGCCATGAACACTGGCTTCCGCAGACTCTTTAACTACATTCAAGGCAACAATCACAACAGTAAGTTTCAGCAATTTTGTTCTTAAAATGCCACGTGGTTGTGTGTACGGTGAAAAGCGGGAAAAAAAGGTCGGATATAACTTTAGTTTATTTTGTCAGAGAGGTGTTGAAATTTGAGGCTCTTATTGTGTGGTGTTGTAAAACAAACTTCATATAAAGCCATATAAAAAAGTAAAGTAAATTAAACTTGATCAAACACAATCAGTCAAGTTAATAATGTTCAAATGTTTCAGAATGAAGTTATGGATATTGTTGGCAGGAAGACAACAAAAGAGTCTATGAATAAATGCACTTTAGTTCTTGCTCAGCAGTTTGTAACAGCACCACTGCCTTTGTCTTACTCAGCAGTTTACACCAGCATTATTTATGAGAATATACTGTATATTGTTTATGCTGTTGACTACTGAGTTCTGCTGTGTAAGGAGAGTGTGATGTGTAAACCTGCTGCTTAATTCTCTACATCTGCCACACACTGTGGTTCTATGTCCACCATCTGTTCAGCTATCATTATTTACCGAAGTTTGGATCCACCAGCTGGCAACTGAGAGTTTGTTTAGAAAATATAATATCTGTGCATCTCACGGAAGCTGATTACATGTCAGACAAACCATGAACCTCATATTTACATTTATTCCTAAATTGCTTTCATGTTTTTCTGTTTTACACCAGTCAGACGTATGCTGCTTGTGTTTTAAATTTTTTCTTAATTTAGTATTTATATTCCTTGTTCCTCAGAGGTGAAAGTGGAGATGACGGCTCCTGTGACGTGCCGCGTGGATCCTGGAGCCGGCCCTGCGTGTGAATCTCAGTTCACTGTATCCTTCTTCATCCCAGAGGAGCATCAGGACAATCCACCGGAGCCGAGCGACCCGGAGGTGTTTGTGGAGCACAGGAAAGAGTTTACAGCTTATGTCAGGTACAGTACAACCTCAGCAATATATATTTAATTGCTAATTCTATTTTAGTGTGTGAAAGTGTCAAAATGAAACCCGCAAGTCTTTGTTAATTATGTTGTTGTCCTTTATTTACTAAATATATAATATTTCCAACTGATTGCACACACCGAAACAAAAGAAAAGTACAGTTAGAAGAGAATTGATAAAAAAATGAAGACTTCAAATCTCAGATATGCAGAACTCAATCTTAGATCCTCCTCTTGTTCTCCCAGGACATTCGGTGGTTTTTCCAATGACAATATGAAGCGAGAAGAGCTTCTGAAACTTATGGAGAGCCTGCAGAGGGACGGCATCCAGTACGTCGACAAGCCGTTCTACGCAGCCGGGTATGACAGTCCCTTCAAGCTCACCAACCGTAGGAACGAGGTCTGGGTCCTCAAGAAGGAGCAGGAGTAGGAGGTTTAAAGGTCGTGCAACACTCTGCCCACTACAACTGTCAAATAGTCCCGTTTTGGACAAAAAAAAAATTATATGATCATTTGATAACACTCAGCACAACTCTTAACAATGTCCAAAGGGAGAAGAAAAAAATTGCTATTATAGAAGTATAATGAAATTAAATGAAAGTTTAAATGTTATATATACATTATTCCATGTCTGATTGTGTGTTTTACTTTATTTCCTTTGACTAAAAGTTACTGAATTATAGACTCACTTAAAGTCTTGACAAAGAGACCAAACAAATGATTACAAGAGCTGATCATAAGGTCATCATAAACAAAAAAATCTGGATACAGTGGGGCAATACTTCCAGCAGGTGGAGCCAAGTAGTCAGGAAACATTTCCCTCTTTTGGTGCATCTTGTCATGACAAAAACCACAAGTGCCTTTTTTTAATGAATGACTTGTTTAGAATACACTAATTTACTAACTGTTATTCATTCAGTTATTCTTAAAGGTCAAAAAATACTTACAATATCAACAATGTGGCAACTCTTAATGTATTTTCCCATAAACACTAATATAAAAGGATTGAAAGGATGAAAAAATAAAGGAAAGTTTCAAATGTTTTTACATCAGTCTTAAAGCAATAATTGTTCACTGATTGTGGAAACGAACAAAGAGATTGTTTGATGATGGGGGGGAACAAAATCCACAGCCCTCTATTGGTGTACACATGCTCTCTAAATTGAGCCAAAACTAATATGAGGCTTTAACAGTCAGAGTTACTGTAGTTAGGTATCTTCCAAATTACACACTTTGTAAAACACAAAAAGGGGCTTTTAAATTTAAAGAAATGTAATTTGGAAGATACACACTTAATTACACTTAACTCTGACTTTTAAAGCCTCAAATTGGTAAAAAACAAAAACAAACTTTCAATCTATATTTCGATTTACTACCGAGTCATGCGTCTGTTTGTTTTTTTCATTTTTCGGAATGAAAAAAAAATGACAAAAAGGGATTTGCAAAAAACAAAATTGGCCTGTTACTTACAACTTGGTTTTCTCGTTTTCTTTTTATTTAGACAACAAAAATTGAAAAAAAACTGCTCCGTTTTTGGTTTCAAACGAAAAAACAAACTATCAAAACATACACGGACCATTTTGTCCATCCTCACCTAAGAAAGAGATTGCTTAGCGGCCAGTTTGGAGGAGGAATGATTTACAGGGACTAATAACACTTTCAATGTACAAATGGGCATGCTAGTGTTGTGTGAAGATAAACTTGAAAAAAAATGTGAACCTATCCTTTAACTTTAAATTGCAAACTCTGACAGCAGGTTTTTCCTCTTGACAGTGTTTATCTGATCTCAGACTGATCTCACTTAACTGTCACTGCTATCACACTCATTATGGTGAGTCATTGTAAATCTGGACCATACCTGCATCACTTAAGTCTCAGCAAAAAAAGACTTTGCCTGATAAATTAATGTGTAGTTACCTGCCTGTGTGGTTTAAGCTGAAATCTATCAACAAATTTGGTGCTTGATGAGTGCACGATGTAAAAAAAGAATGACACAAGCTAACAAACATTTTGCTTTTTTAATCGGAGTTGACTTTGTTTTATACATTAAATCACATTAATTATCATGTTCATAGTTCATGATGTACAATAATTTGTGTGTTTTTAATCCTGAAGAAGGGATGCTACATGGTGATGGAATGGTGACATAAGCACTGCACTAATGTATGGATCATGGGAGATATTACTTCCTTATAAATGATGTTTAAGAATGTAAAATGTATTATCTCATCAATAATAAATATAACTCAGCATCAAATGATTGATTATTCTGATAATGTATTAGCTCCATCTTCACTGTGTAATTATGTTCCAGTCATCCTATTTCATGATGGGCTTCTTTAGTGTAGTTAGAATCACACACTGCAGAAAGCTTCAGTGTGAGTTGTTCAGATCTGCAGTGGATACAGTCCAGGCCGTCCTCCACTTTCTGATCACTGTGACCTTTTTATCAGCCGGATGAAATCCTCGCCACAGTTCATTTCCTACTTTATCCGCTCTCACCTTTTCTCACTCTCTCGTCGTCAGGTTCATGTTCATGTCTGCTGAGTCATTCTTTTTTTTGTGGCAGAATTGTTCCCAATATCGTGTTCAGACGCTCAGCAGAAATGACATTTTCACACACGCACACCCACACACACACACACACACCTAAGTTTAGGGCTGAAACTAACGATTATTTTCATTATCAATTACCATTTCGTCTAGGGCAAAAAGGATACCTGACACCATAGCCAATGAGTGCAACATCTCACAAACAGTCCTATTTACTAGGGCTGCAGCTATCCATTATTTTAGTAGCTGAGTATTGTACCCATTATTCCATCGATTAATTGGATAAGTAATAAGTAATAGTAAATATACAAAAGAGTTTTCTTATTTAGGAAAAGCAACATTTTTATTGCCTAAATTGCATACAATAACCGGGATAGATGCTAATAATTTTAAGCACTGGCCGCATGGGCCACCAAGCCCCTTATTCTGTTGGCAAAAGTACATTTTTGGTGGCCCAAATGTAAATCTTTTTCGCCCTCTTCCCCTTCATGCCTCTAACTCACACTGGATATGCAAAAGAGCTGTTCACTAAGCCCAGTACAAAGCTTAAAGCAGGGCTAATTAACTATACTGTCCAGGGGGACACATTTTAAGAAGAGGCAAACAATTTTGCATCAAGAATTTTTAGTAATCGAATTATTCGAGTTACTCGAGGAATCCTTTCAGCTCTACTATTTACAGCTGCTTTGTCGTGCAAAAAGTTGTTTTTGACAAAACAAGTAGAACGAACACTTATATCAGGCACTGTCGCGTGTCTGGCACAAACTGACTGAGGAAGTGAATATAAAAATCCTTTGGAAATGAGTTGTAGTCATGTAAAATGTATTCAAAAAACACAGAAACAGTCCTTTGTTAAGTGAACAGGGACCTTTTCTATTTTGACAATAATGTGGCCTTAAACAAGGGTAAAAAAAAAAATGTGATCGATTGCATTTCCCTTGTTATGACTAAATAATTAGAGCAGTACGCTGAGTCATTTATAAAGACTCTTGAAGCACTAAAAACACAGGCGATAACTATTCTATTCCTGGACTCTTCACTGGGTTCAAGTCAATACAGGGGTTCTGTCTCATTTGTCACTTCACTGTATGGAGGTTGTTGATATGAGAGGAGGGAAAGTATTGAGGTGTCAATAGTGTGATTATGGCTGGGAGGGGTTTGTATTGATTCCTGTCTGACAGCCAGATGGACACAGCGTCAGAGAGCAGGTGACTGCTGAATTGGAGGTGGAGGGACTTCATTGTAAATACTGAAAGGGCGATCAGGTTTTTTTACCCTTGGGAAAAAACACTTGACATTTCGAGGCGTTGAAAAGGCAGGGAGGACCTGCAGGGAATGTTGAGAGGTTTCAGTCGTGGGCCACAAACTGTAAGTCAGGCCTTCACTCTGCAGTGGAAAAGTCTATTATAGGCTGAGCCTGTGATTCAGTGTGTGTCCTAATAGGATGTTCAGAAGGAGACATAACTGATGACCCTTGCGTGGGGGGGGGGGAGACGATGGTCACTGGAGCAGCTTTCCAGATGATGGACGAGTGTGGGTGTTTGGGGTGCGGGGTGGGCAGATGGCCGTAAATCTCTCACACACACACACACACACACAGTAATGACCCAGAAACCTGCACTTTAAATATCACCTTGTTTTTATTACACAGACATACACAAGAGCGTTAGCAGCTCCACTCCCACTACTTTCGGTCCTCCCGTCTTTTCACAAGCTCTCTGCGATTGAGACGTTTTCCTGTCATGACACAAGCCCGGGAGCCCAAGTTCTCAATCATGGGGCGCGCGCGCGCGGGAGCTGGGAGACACACTTTGGTCACAGGTGATTAAACCACAGGGTGTTATGGCTGTTAGGTTATGAAGTCTCACGCCTGTTACCTCAGTTTATGACTCTAAAGAAACCACATTTACTCAGCTGTGAACACCAGTGTGGGCTTTGCATGACTCAAGATTAAGGGCAGTAGAAGGCTTTAGCATAAATATTGACATTATTGCATTTTTGTTGTTACTCTGAAGCACCTATAAAAAGAAAAATGGCCTAGTGAATCAGCGTAGTAAATGTGGCCCTCCCAACCCTTCCCTGTGCCTCCATCACCTTGTTGGTTGATTGTGACACCTTTTGCAGCCCTGCTATGTGAAAATAAATAATCTACAAAAAGGAAACCACTCCTTTCCAGCAAACACAGGGCTATTAAAATGTACAGTCTCTGAAAATAAGCCAAAATGTTACTTAAAACTTCTTTCTCTATATATTTACATACAGAATCATATAAAACTGCAAAAAGGGTAAACTTAGCAGAAAGCCTAACAGCATTATAGAAATCATTAAAGCCCTAAAAGCTTCTAGTAGGTTTCAGCTAAATTAGCGATGACTGCAGTTAACTTTTCAGCTCTTTGGTAACCAACATGATCCCTAAAAGACCCGGCGGACAGTAAAATAAGCTTTTCTTCTAATTTGATTTCTGCCTTTACATTTATAGATTTATACTTAACTCCCAACACACAAATCATGACATCACTTGTTTATTAAAACAATCTTTAAAACATAGTTTTTAAGTCACAAACAAAGAAAAAGACCTACGCACAGTGTAAAATCTATAAACTAAAATTCATTTAATAGAGGTTTTATGAGCCTTTTTTTATAGAGTAAATGTGCTGTTTTGAGTTTTCTTTTTTCTTTTTTTTTTTACACTCGACAGTTATTTACTTCCTGGCCATCACTAGGTGACAGCACTGAGCCCTCTGCACTTCCTATGGACCACTGAACATACCAGCTCTGCAAACTAAACCTCTGACCTAAGAGCAGAAAGCAAAACTTGGGCATAACCGCAGCTCAAGTTGTGAAGTGGTGGAGCTGTCTGTTGTTCCCTGCCCTCGAGTTCTTTTCACAATATTATGTTATATTATTAACACTTGCAAACCATGGTGCTCTCAAACACTTTCCAGAGCCAACAGAAGAAAAGCAGAAGCTGAGAAAATTCACAAAGCGAGCGTGCAGCACGCCCCTACATTTCACTCTTGCCAACTGCCAAGCTACGTAGCACCACAGCAGCAAAGTTACAACTTGTGACTTTTCAATTCCTTCAATTCACCTAAGTTTACCATTTTAACCTTGTCCTTCAAAGAAACTAAAAGGTTCCTGCGTGTTAAGGACAAAATAAAAGTTAATAAAAAAACAGCAAAACAAGTGAAAAAACAAACTAAGAACACCAGGCGTTAAAGAAACTCTATTCTTTTAACACAAAGGGTGAGTCACCAAACGAAGGACAGAGTGAGAATCATGGGAGTTTTGAAAAGCTGCAGCAGAACCAGTTCTCCACTTCAGACTAAGTTCAGTCCGGTCCATGAAGGGGCGACCTATGACCTCACATCAGGACCCGACACGTCCACTCCCTCAGAGGCAGCGCCGAGGGGGTGGGGCTCAGGAAGGTGTCTCTAGAGGGCCGTCTATTGGCTCCTCTTCCTGCCCCCTACCTGGTTATGACGAGTGAGTTCCGCTCCCTGTATCTAAGGGGCAGTCCTTGCTCTTTAACTTCTGCTCTCTTTAGATAAAGTGCCATTGGAGTTATTGAGTACAGGGAGAGTCTGAGCCGTGGGTCCGGACAGACTCTCTGCAGTGTCTCCATACTCGCTCTCAGCCAGCTCCCCCTCTCGCTCACAGATTACTGTCATTGGGCTGCTGAGGATTCGGCTGCGTGCGTTGTACTTGCTGCTGGCAGCAGAGGGGGGCGTGCGTGAGCGCCCGTATTTTAAACCGCTCATTGTAAAGGACGATGAAGTCGGGGAGGACAGAGCCAAGGCCTCGTAGCGGCTCCACTCATCTGTTGCCCTTTTACCACGGCCGGGGGAGGTGCAGGGGCTGTGCGGCGCCATCAGTGAGGAGGGTGAAGCAGCAGGCGAGTCTAACGCTGACTCAGAGTGTGGTCTCTGGGAGCGAGGGTCAGTGGAGCGAAGCATCTCAGCGGCCGACATCCTGAAGCTGGTTTCTGAGCGGCTACCCTTCTTCAGGAGAAGGGCCTTGAAGGTGTCGCTGCTGGTGGAGGATTTGCGGAGGTTGCGCTGGATGGAGCCTGTCTGGCGGGGCAAGGAGGACACCGGCCCTGGGGACACCATCACTGGGGACCCGCCTGTCGGGGTGACGGGGGGAGACTGTGGGTGGCTCCCAGCCCGGGACTTGTCCTCCTCAGACTCCTTGCGACCCAGGACCTTGCGCTTTGACCTAGGGTAACATGTGGATAACCAGATTAATGACATGCTTAAAGAAATTGTGCAGAGTGAGTGAGTGCAAGCAGGGTTTTTGAATGTGAAGGGCAGTTAAATGTTGAACTGATGGAAGAGCAAGAGGAAATGCAAGAGTTGGGGGCAGTTTTGTCAGGAAACGATCATCAAATCCAATTATTCAAATTGAAATTAGGCTGCAGCATATGGGATTATCATATTAACTGAGCAGGAAGAAGCCTTTGGTAGATTGCCTTGGCCATATGCCATATGTGAGCACTGCCCCAGCAATGTGTCACAGCACAAATCTTAAAGAAGTTAAATAAAGGGGAGCATTGAGTGGTGTGGATGCAAAAAAACAAAAAAAGGGATGGCAATGAGAAGAAGCGTTTTCATTAAAAAAAAATTCCAATGAGTTTTTACAAGAAAAGCTGCAGACGCTGCAACTCTGCAGGAAAGCTCAGACGCGGCACAATGAAATTAATCAAAAACACAAACTGGGAAAAGTGCCCAAAGCAGTTTTAATCAGACAGTACAATTCAGCCTCCTCTCAGCAGGGGGTATCCGAGTGGTTGACGGCACCAATCAGCCTACACTGTCTATAACTCCTGCACCAAAGCATAGCAATAAAGCTGCAACTGTCAGAATACAGGGGATTAGGGCTAGCAAGGAAACAGCCTTAGTAATCTGTGGTCCATGGGGTTGCACTGTGGGACTACAGTTGCTAATCCAAAGGTAGCATCACAGCGATGGCAGAAACAAGGCTTGCTAATTAAAGGGAAGGGGCTACTTGCCACTTCGCACCTCTCTAGAAAGGATGCAGCCACCCACTGCATGCCCCCTCTGCACAGGGAGGGAGAGAGGAGAGGGGAGACAGAAACGATTAAAGGCATGAAAAATACAGATTATGCGATAAGGGAGTGATTTGATGCTAAAATTAAAGGGAGCAGTGAGACAAAATCCTTAATCCTCAGATTGGATCTACAGAAAGAAATTCTTCCATAAAGAACAAAAAACCTGTACAGAATATACTTGTGAAGGTCAAATAAGAGGGAGAACTAGAGGGTATAAATGGTTTGTGAGAGAATCTAATTCTGCTTTCTGTTTTAGAAAGGCTGCAAAATATATGTCTGTGCCCTAAATTTAACCTCCATCTAGCGTCATCCCCTGCGAGCTCCCTCGCCACATCAGCATTACATAAGACTTTTGTCACACATATACACACGTGCACACTCACACACCTGAACTCAGTCAACCAACACGGCTCCATACTGAACTCACGGTTTGTACTGAACGTTTGTTGAATTCACAAATACACGGCCACACTGGAGAGGCGCTGATACCAATCTCAGTTATAGAGGTAAACAAGGCTGCAATTTAAGACACATCTCTGAGTGCTTGATCGATTTCTTTCTCTTGGCTGTACTTGGTTTAGGAGGATCTCCCTCCAGACAGGTTGTATTTTATGCTGCAGCTGTAAAGGCATTTCTCCGTTTCCCCAGAGAAAGAGAGGGAGAAGAGTGGGAACGAGGTGAAATGACAGAGTGGAAAACAACAGTATTGCACAGATGAGAAAGGGAGAGGAAATGTGAGAGGTGAAGGAGGAACAGTTAGGGAGACCACACAAAGAAAGTCAACACCAAAAATTTGAAGGCTACAATCGAACATATAATTTGATTTCTAAATATTTCAAAACAATGTATCTCAAATGGATTTTAATTTAATGACAGATATAATATGAAATGATAAGAGCCCCACTTTTTTTTGCAAATTAGCTAATAATTTGTTTGTGTGATTATGTGAGTTGAGTTCATTCTTCGCAGTTTTTCATTCCTTTCATTTTGACAGCACCGCCAGGAGTCGGTCATCACTTTCTCACTTATCAAATATCTGTAAAATTATTCTATGTTTTATACTAATGTGGTGCAATGGAGGAGTAGTGCGGTAAAGCATGTGGTAAACAAACACAGGTCCACTGTGAGGTTTACTCACACATGCTTACACAATCCCGCCGTCCAATTAAACTGCACAATAAATCGCACTTGCCCATGTGATGTGTGCACCATAAATACATCGACAATCTGTCGCCAGCAGAAATAAAATCCCGTGAAATGAAATCCTGTGATGCTCAAGAGAACTCCGACTGCCGTTGCACGTGAAACACAAACTGGCGGGCTGCATGAGAAATTTATGTGTGCTCCCTTTGAAGCACGTATGCAATATATGTCAGAGACCAGTGTGTACAAGAGAGCTAGAAACAGAGAGAGGGAGAAAGACAAATCTCTCCGGTGGCCTCTAACCTAGATTACGACCCGAGGGTGTCGAGTAGTTAAATAATGGATGAAGCAACTGCCTTTTTTTTCCTGCTGAGAATGAGCAGCGCTAACGTGACTTCACTAACACAGATGCCTTGACAAACATGTGACTACTGACTCATTTTGCGTCTTGAATCAGCCTCTTCACTGACCAGGAACAGAAAAAGCCACTCTAGGCTGGGAGACTCCAGAGAGCAGCTATTTGACAGATGTGTATGCTTGCAGATGGGACAGCGCTAAGTAAAGTTATGACTGATGTGGAGGGCAGAGGAAGAGCAGGAGAGGAGGGGGATGGAGATGGAAAAAGAGAAATCATTGGTTGAAGGGAGAGAAGGAGCTTGGAGTTCAGGGTAATACATTGTGGTTCATGAGGGGGTGAGAAAGAGGGAATGAGATGCAGACAGAGAAAGGGAGAAGGTAGAGAGAAAAACAAACAGAAAACAGAATGACAAAGTACTAGAGGGAAAATAAACTAGCTCAGTGTAATAAATTATATATCAGGAATTGAAGCAGGTCAAGAGCAAAGACGTTGGAGTAGATGAACAAGTGACAAGAGGCGTAAAAGAGAGAAATGCATCATGGTACCTGTGAATGGCGGCAAAAAGGTCCTCAGTGGTTCGGGGCCGCGTGGGAGTCGGGGTTACCATGTTCTCCTCGGAGGCCCCGTTAGCTGATGGGGCCGGAGACGATTCAGCCGTACTGGAGTAGAACACCTCACCTGAGACAGAGAAACATACAAGTTACGTACACAAAGTTACAAGTGAGTAAACACACATACCTCAGGTTTCCTCAGTACAACACACTCATGAATCCATCATCCATTAACCTGGCTGTCTATGAAATCTGAAGTGGTACAGAGGAGGTGTTGGACTATCTTCTTACATTCTCTTTCGGTTTCTAGATTTCCTCTCTTTTCTTCTCCTCTAGTTCAGCCTCTTTTCTCCTCCTCCTCCTCCTCCTCCTCCTCTCAACCTCCACGCTCACGTCTGCGCTCTGACTGCCTGAGCCGCTGCAGGCAGTCTCACTTTACGCTCTCCCCATCCTCCCCTCCATCCCCTTACCAGATCTGTTCCACCTCCCCTCTGATATGATGGAGCCCCTCCCCCCCCTCCCTCCAAACACGAAAAGCATCTCCCCCCGGACACTTGCTTCCCCCCCCTTAGCTCAGAGAGAGAGAGAAAAGGGATAGATAGGGAGCAGGACAGAAAGAGAGGGGGCTGAGTAGGACAGACTGAAGATCAGAAAAGAGGAGAAAAAGGCAAAAATAAATATTTTGAAATAAGGATGGATGGTGAAGAAGTCGAGTAGACAGTAGAGGCTGAGGTGTGTGTGTGTGTGTGTGTGTGTGTGTGTGTGTGTGTGTGCGCGTGCGCGCGCGCGGGGTGTTGGGGGGAGCAATGCAGGGAAAAACGATGGGACAGTAGCCACAAGAGATCTCTGCATGTGAAATGTAGAAGAGAGAGTAAGAGAGGATGAATTCAGATTGAGGAAGCTGCAGCAGTGCTGTCCCAGTGATAAGCCGTCTACTCTGCGCTATTTTCACAGTTTTCAAACCTTTAAGAGCTTGTGGTTTCAAGTTTGGATCCTTTGCTTCGGAGGGCAAAATTAATTTTTACGGCTGCCTGAGGAGCTGGCCGCACAGCTAGCAGGCAGTGGCATCACTACTAACCATATAGGATTATGGTAATGAGCTTAACTAATAAGTAAATGAAACTTTCGAGTGACACCATTTAAAACTAGTGTTCTCTCTTCACATGTTCTGCATGATGATGAAAATATAAATCTATTTCAGTCAGACTCACCAGTGTCATCCTCCTTGGAGCTGATGGATCCAGTCGTGCTACTTGTTCCATCTCCCTCCTCCTCCTCCTCCTCCTCCTCCTCCTCCTCCTCCTCCTCCTCCTCCTCCTCATGAGCCTCTCCATCAGTACACAGTCCATGGTCAAGACTTGACTGGCTGGCAGAAACAGAAATGTAGGACTCGTTCTGGGTGACTGTGGATGTTTCACTGCTCTCTGCTAGAAGCTTGAAGCTCTCTGAAGTTTCCTCGGCCTCCTGTTGCTCACTTTTACGCTCGTTCTGTTCTTCTTTCTTTATTTGTCTTTGTGGCGCATCTACTTGGTCTTCTGTTTGTGACAGGCTGGTTGTATCCTCATGCTGCGATGGAACCTGTTCATTGATTGGTTGGGGGCTAAATGGTGGGAGAAAAGAGATTTTGGGTTTCTTGGAGACTACTGGGGGCTTCTGTTTGACCGGAGAGCTTTGGGAGCTCTGTGGGGGACTGGGAAATGATTCCTGTCCTTCACCTTTTTCTTTTCCGTTTAAGCGAAAGTAACTCTGATTCTTGGCTTTTCCATTCATGACAGCACTGTCTGGTGTGTCATCTGTGATACTGCAGTCAAAAGACAACTCTTCTAAGAGCTTTGACACAGGTGAAGGTGAGCAGTTACGTGAATCTTCTTCTGGGGAGCAGTTTGACAGGTGTATCACAGTGGGATGCTCCATGGAGTATGACTTCTCCAGGGCCAGGGGCTTTAGACCCTGAAGGAGGTCCACCCCTATTTCCTGAGCTTTGGTGTGGTCTGAATTGCCGTTAATCATCTTCTCTGGCAGTTTAACAGAGCGGAGCTGAACACTCTGCAGTGCAAATGGGGTGATCAGGGGCTTAGGTGAATTTGTAGGGCTGTTGGAAAGAGCTGGTTTCGGAGCATCTTTCACTGCCTTCACAAAAGATGGGGAGGAGGAAGGTGGGACAAAAGCAGGCAGTGGAGGAGGTGGAGGGGGCCCCATGGAGGGGACGGGAGGGGGGGGTGGAGGGGGAGGACTGAAGCTCCCATTGAAGGATGAACTGGGGTGGATTAGCATTTCAGGGGATGGAGGAGGAGGGAATTCTGGGGAGGTGGAGCAAGCAGGGGGTGGTCTCAGAGTTGGACCCTGTGGAGTGGTTGGTAACAGGGGAGCTGGCGGAGGAGTGCCCGCACTGGAACATGGCGGTAGAGGGGGAGGGAAGGGTGGAGGTGCGCTGAGAGAGCTGGTGGGAGCTGAGGAGGAGAGGGGCAAGGGTGGGGGTGGTGGAGGAGGAGGTCCGGAGCTTTTAAGTGAGTCCGAGGTGTTGGAGGAAAGGGAAGTGGAAGAGGAGGACAGGGATACAGAGGAGAGGAGAGATGACTTTCTCTCGGGCACTTTGGGCTTGGGCCGGCTGCCCGAGGGAGACATGGACCTGACAAATGAGGGCACTGGGGTTCCAGCTGTGGGGGTGTTGGACTGACTAGAGTAGCCGCTAGATGGGGAGGTCAGCCTATGCACCCTGTCTGGTGAGGAGGTGGACATTTTGGGCTTCACTGCCACCCTTCCCTCCTGACCTGGAGCTCCAGGGGCCTGGCTGTTGTTGAGAAGCTCACCTCCATTCTGCAATTCTCCTGGGTGAGCCCCAGCCGACATGTTATCAGTGGCATGAACCGGAGGGGTCTGTGCCCTCTGGTCTCCATGGTTACGAGGGTAGTCCATGTAGTAGCCCCAGGAATCAGCATAGTCTGAGCGCAAGCTGCTGGTGTCACTGTGAGCAGGTGTCACGTGGCATAGCGAGTAAACGTTAGACACACCGCCACAGTTGGCGTTAGCTACTAGTGATGCTGCAGAGCTACCTGCACTGATGCTACTCTGACTGCGTGGCCGTATCACCCAAGGGTCATCGTAATCGCTGCTCGGGCTATGAGAGGGTGAAGAAGGTGAAGCCACTTTTCCTTTCCCTCCTCTCAGCCCCATCTGTAGGCTCTGCTGCAAGCTGGCAATTAGAGTCTCATTAAGCATGGCTCTGTTTGGCTCATTAGCACCGCTGATGGCGCTAACGCCTCCAAGGGGCTTTTTCACAGAAGTCTTGCGTCTAAGAGAGTCTGTACGAGCTGGGGGCAGCGGAGGCTTTTTGGCCTTGCGGAGGGAGATACTGCGGGACAGAGAGCGATCACTGTACAAGCTTCCAGAGTCTTCCTGATTGGCCATCTCACGGCACTCGTACATGCTGTGCCGGGTGGCCCGTCCAGGTGCTGCACCATGCCCGCTACCATGGCTGCGAGAGCGCAGGCCTGAGTCCATGTGCATGGAGGTGTAGTATCCATCATTGTCTTGGGAATAGAGGGAGCTGGAGTCAGTAGTGGTCCTGGAGGAGAGGTCCAGGCTGCTATACAGCTGGTTTATAGGAGTGGAGCAGCTAGAGGTCAGAGTGCGCTGTGGAACCACCATGTTTTCTGGCGTGTCGTAGATCCACTGCTCCTCTGACAGACAGGATGGTGGCGTGGGAGCCAAGGTGCTGTGGCTTTGTATACTGCTGTCCGAGTGCCCTGACTCGCTAGCAGGTGCTTCGACTACCAGACCACCATCCTTTGGTGTATGAGTGGGGGTAGAAGTGGCCAAGGCTGGGCAGGTGGAGCTGTGGGTAAAGGCTGTTGGACTGGAGATCATGGGGTCAGTGCTGGTGGAGGAAGCCAGACTGAGCGGCCGAGCTGTGGGGTAAGCTGAGGCTGGGGAGTGGGAGAGCTGACCGGAGGTGTTGAGGGTAATGACCTCAGAGGAGCTTGACATGGTGGCATTAGGGATGAGTGAGGTGGAGTAGGCAGCATGCGGGGAGACCACACATGCTGGACCACCAGCCCAATCACTGGCCTGTGTCCCCCTCACCTCCTGAGACTTGGGCCTGGGCAGGGTGCCTGTCCTTGGGGCATGTCTCATGTGCACCACTGTATCGTCAACCTGAAACTTTCCAATCTGCCTCTGAGGTGTAGTTTGCTCCTCTGACTTGATTGGGGTACTGCTATAGATGGGTTCAGCACTGAGGGACACCCTAGCACCCTGTCGGGGCAGACTGTGAAAACGGGAGGGGTCTCTGTTAAACTGTGGCAGCATCAAGATCCCAGAGCTGTCACTACTCGAGACGGATATACTTCCTGTTGAGGAGGAAGCAGAAATGCCAGCCATTTGAGCAGCAATTCCCTGTCCTCTCTGAGCCCGGATTCTTCTCATGGACGGGGGTACAATCTTTACTTCTTCTGTCTGGCAGCCAGAGTCTCTGGTCTCTGAACGTCTGAGCATTGAGTTGACGCTCCCAACTCTGCCCAAGGTGGAATACTGTCCCGGGATGAACATGGAATGCGGCCGTAGCTCTCCACTGTGTCCTTTTGCTGCTATCAAAGGAAAAAATAAAATAAAATAAACATGTAATTGAACAAAATATCTTGTTTTATCTTCTTGCACACCCTTCACTTTCCTCTCTATAACTTCTTCAGCCACAATGCCTTCTGCTCTTCTGGCTGGACTGTTAGATAAACTGTGCTCACATGGAAGCTAATTAATTTGATTAGCTGTAACCCTCTCATGCGTTAATAACTTCTGGTCTTCTTCATTAAGGAGGAAAGGGTATAAGGGAAGACAGAGAGACTCCTTCCTGTGCTTGTCCTATTCTGGCTCTGGCTCAGTCCGATATATACAAATACGAATAATACCCTGGGGTATAATACCCAGGACAGGCAGCTGGTATGAGGCAGCCAACAAACAAACACATAAATGGATACAAACAGTGCTGACATGGTCATGCATTGTCATACAGGGCAGAACAAACAGAGTAAGCAGATACATATAGAGACAAGGACGCACAGAAATGCAGATATCACAGAGACACACACACACACACACACTGAACATACCGGCTTGTAAACAAACAATTTGAAGAATGAGTTGTTAAACGGGAGATGATGTCTAGTGTGTCTCCCATCTGTGGTGCTTCTCCTGTTGATGCTCATATCCCAAAACATAGATACACTCTTGCGTCCTTTCCTCTCTCTCTCCCCTGTCTCTCTCTCTCTAAACCACACATACACTCTCTTCCTCCTTTGCTAAAAGCTGGACTGACAGCTTGGCTGCTGCTGCGATAGATTAAGCTGCAGGTCTACTTCGCAGGCAGCTCTTGTGCAAGGAGAGGGAGGGGATGAAACACTGGGACAAATACCCCGGCCCAATAATCATGACATTCAGAGGATGTCGTCAGCTGGTCACTAACCAGACTTTAAAGCTCCTTTCCTATCAGCCTTGGTGATCTTATCGCACAGAGAAATTACATTCTCCTTAAACGCTGCTGCTGTCCTACAGCTCAGAGACGTGTAAATAAACATCAGCCATGCGGTGCTGTCACCACAACGTCAGCTTAGTAAGCTTAGTGCTCGCTTAACACCCAGCTCAGCTGAGTAACGAAGGGTAGGCGACATATGAAACTTCATATTTGTTATTTAGGATTTGAGGATCATATGTTCTGAAAATGACGAGTGTTGTGGGGCCTTTTTACTGTAGGTGTCCATGATCAAGGGCCGATTGTCTCATAATCCGTACATGTTGGTAAGTAAGGCACACATAGGACATGCTAAGATTATCAATATGGCTCCAGGATTAAGGCCCAGACACACAATTAACACACACAATTTACAGAAAAGGGACTGCAGATAGTTAAACTGAAAGATTATGGCACAATACGCATTTAAGAATGGCAAACCCTGAACTTAACTTTTCCTATGTGACATAATTTTCCAACAGGCAAAGTGTAAAATGTGATTATATGAGTGCAAAAGTTTCTAGAGGAGGAAAAAGGGCAAAAATAAAACCACAAAATTACTTAAAAGGATTTCATAATGGGTTTCTGGCTGTGGATACAGTTAAACAGGGTGGAGAAGAGCAAATGAGGACACTTGGTATAAAGAACTGAAAACAGGGAAAGACTGAACATCTGCAGGGCCTTGATCCAACACTGTGGACTTGCACATGTCATTTTCTCCCTCTCGATATGATTTACTCAGAGCAATACTGGTGGGGTGGGTTCATTCCCCACTCAATGTATACAATTAATGGATAAAAGCATAAATCCATAGAGAGTATGGTTATAGGGATGCTTTTCCAGAGTGTTGGTACAGGTCTGTGGACAGTAGAGGGCAACATATTGCCCCACAGTGATCCATACCTAGCTCATGGTTGAAGTTGTCAGGCAGCCCTGATATAGTCTTTCTGCGTTTGACCTTCTTGGGCCGGCGGGACACGGTGTCAGTGTTAATGAGGGAGCGCCGGATGCTCGCCTGTCGGTCAAACACTGCCCCTGGTAGCCGGGAGGGCGAGAGCAAGGCAGGCAGACACACAGGCAAACAGCAGTTGGTTAGTTGGAAGGAACAACCTCAACAACATGCAAAGGTTTTTTTTTTTATTTTCAAGTTGAACATGCAACATCAACAGGAAAAGAAACCTCAAGGGTCAGTTCAACCAATTATGAAAAAACATTTCCCTTTAGTGGTATCTAGCCATGCAGATATTTTTCTTTGGCTCTACTAAGAACTGTTCACAGTGAGGTCTGCAATGGCATGTTTCTAGAAATACGAGTTGCTGTTGATTCTTTCAAGTAATTATTCAATACTGTGAGCGCCACAAATAAAATCCTATTTACCTTTATTTATTGGGGTAGAGGCACAAAGCTCAGAAGCAAACTAAACTTAGGCAAATACAACCAAAAGTTTCTGTGTTGCATTATATCATTAGAAGAGAAAATGTGTTTCAGTCATTTGGGTGAGCTGACCCTTTAACATTCATCCACCAGCCAAAATTTACCAGCCATTTTCACTTATTTACTCGTCAAGCTTAATCATTAAAACAAAAAAAATTACTAAGGCACTGGCCAATCAAATGTGGGCTGGCAAAGAAAACTTTACATTTTTTGGCTGATGGTTTGTGTTAATTTCCAACTCTGATTGTAAGTCACTGAGAGATGTGTGGAGTGCATGCTCTTATCACAAACACACACATGCACAGGACAGATATGAGGTGAAGCATGCACATACACACAGTCAGTCATTCATTCTTCTTCTTAATCTTCTCAATCTCTTTCTCCCTCTCTGTCCAGCTTCCCTGAAGGAACAGCAATATCTTACTAACTGCTCTCCTTCCTGCTATTTGGCTAGCTGGTGATAGCCTGCAGGCATTAGGGAAATAGAAATTGATATGAAGGCAGATAGTGTCTATCACATTCCCCCTCTCAAAGTGACAGAAATGTCCCTGATCTCTCTCTGTGTCTGCATGTGTGTGTGTGTGTGTTTCTCAGTAATATAAAGCGACAGGAGACGAAGTCAACAATGATTTGTGTGGAGTGAAACCACATTAAACACTCATTAGTGTCTGAAGGACGGCCCAGATCGCAGTTATATTGGCCTTGACAACAGCAAAATTCAGATGTTGATACTGAACTGACATTTTTTGAGTCTTTGTGCTGTTGTTCATCTGTTTTACACCTTGTAAAACATATCTGGCTGGTGTGAGTTTATGTCTTATTAGTGAAAGATCAGATAAGCTACAGTGTAATATATTAATCACCAGAACTGTCAGAATGAGATGTTATATCTATAAGGATGTGTGTGTCTCGTGTGTGGCAGATAGCACTGAAAAATGTGACATGCTAACAGGGGAATAGCATTGACACCTTTTGCTGTGTTCATCTGTCAAACGCTCTGTGATCTGACATAAAGTCAGTAAAAAGCCTTGACCCTTGGATAAGATTTTCACACACAAACGCTCGCTCACACACGCGTAGAGGAAGGTGAAGGTCAGTCTGCAGGAAGCTTGATGGAAGAGAAGAATATACACAGAGGTGCAGGAGGAGAGGCAGACATCCATGACTGACATGTACAGTTTTTTTCCTCTGTGGGTGACTGGATACAGTAATACATTATTCTCTATCCAGTTAGCCACAGAGGGTTGATTATAGGAACAGTCTGACATTTTTGCAGGTTTTGCCCATTCCTTTTTTTGCTGCCTTACTGAGAATTAGATGAAAAGACCATTTTTTTATTTGCCTCGCTAGCTGGCTTTTCATCTAGTGCCACCACCAGGTCAAAATTTGCTTTTGTCCAAAACTTTGACCTGCACAACTAATGACATTCCCATCAGCCTCAGCTGTATTTTGTGTTTAGTGTTAATTAGCAAATAATAGCATGCTTACACACTAACATGGTGAACATGTTAGTGTGTAATGTTAAACATTATACATTAACATGGTGAACATGTTAGTGTGTAATGTTAAACATTATACCTTAAGAGCTGCTAGTATGGCTGTAAACTCTTAGTCTTAAACATTTAAGGGAGGCTAGCTGTCTCCTCCTGCTTCCAGGCTTTGTGCTAAGCTAGGCTAAGCATGACATGAAGCTATCTCTGTATTCAACTCACAGACATGAATTCAATGTTGATCTCTCATTAAAACAGCAATCAAGCAAATTTCCAAAAATGTCAGAAAAATCCTTTATGATAAAGAAAACCAAATGTGTGATTGGTGGTAAGAGGTTAATGTTACAGAATAGACACCAGGGATGAATGAGACCAGATCGAACTCAAAGTAGATTAATCTTTCTATGTTGCTATCTAATATGGAACTAGAGTAACAGGAGATTTTCCACTACCAACACTGATGGGGATTGGTCGCTAGTGATTGGAAGATGGACAAAATAGTTGGATGATTGCGGTTACTAAGAGGTCATACCTGTGACGTTGATGGGAACTATGTCTGTGGGCACGGCCTGGGCCGCCAGCCTCATCTTCTCCTCTGGGGTGGGTAGGGGTGTGCCTTTGTTCCATACGACCTGTCCGTCAACCTCGTACCCCTCTCCTCCCTGCGGGGTCTGGGGCCTCAAGGAGAGCTGAGATTTGTCGTCCTCAGCTGATGAAGCTGTGGACTAGATGACAAAGAGGAATAATGGGTTAACAAGACATTAAACATCAAGTGGAGCAAAGAGAGAGAAAAATAGATGATAAGAGAGCAGACACAGGAGGAAAGGAAAGGTACAGGAGGAGAGAAATTATAGAAACAAGAAATGAAAAAAGAAAAAAAAAGACAGGCAATTGAGATACGGGGGGGGAAGAGAGTCGAATGCAAAGGGAAGGTGAGCGATAAAACACAATGTGGAGTAATGAATGCCAATGGAGTCAAAGATTTGTCATATTGTATTAGAGCACAGAATTGATGGATAAAGAAAAATGTCGAAACAAAGTGTCAAGATAATAGAAGAAAATGAAAGTGTGAATAGAATATTATAGAACAGAATAGAACTTAATTGTCCCAAACTATAACTGACAGACTGTACAGACTTTATTGACACACATAAACAAACTATAAAATATTACTATCACTGTGACCTTTAGAGGCTTGTGGTGCTGTAAACATGTTTCACGATCAATCAAACCCAAATGGAAACACATTCACTCGCACACACGCAAACATCTATCAGAGTAAACCGACAGAGCGTTTTAAAGATGGCAGGATAAAAGCAAGAGAGCAAAGCGAGGACAAAGAGAGAGAATCACTCATGCATTTAACTGTTCACACACTAACGGTTCTCAATCCTAAAGTAGAATTTACTGCAGAGAAGCAACAGACAATGTTTTACTGCAGCATCCAGGCCTAAAATTGAGCTGTTAGTCAACAGAAAACCAGCTGTCAATGTCCATTTGAGATTCTGAGATCTTTGGTTTGTAATCATGAATAAAGATCGGTTGGAGAGCACGGTGAACACAAATAATCCCAAATTGTTCCGTTTCTAGGTCAATTTCAGAGGCAAAATTATTCGTCTTTACTTTCACTGGATCAAACCAAAAAGCCTGGCTGCATCTGCAACAGGTTGAGCTTTGCCACTATGGGAAAAAATCCTCAATGTGATTTGGCTTGTCAGAGATGGAAAATTGTTGGAATAAAGTTGTCCAGAATCTCCCAAATACATACAGCAATCATTCCCTTTGTCCATTACGCTTCATCCTGACAATCCCAAGTATTAGACTGGCTAGAAAAGGATGGCTATTAGTGCTTTCATACAAACCACACATGGATGGATGGATAAATGGGGGGGGAGGCAGAAAAGGGGATGATGTAAAGAAAGGATCTCAGCCATAGTTTGGTGGCAGGCATGGCTTGTTGTTTTGCATTGTGGCTCAACCTGCAGCCCCGTTTCTCCTTTTGAAGCTGCTGTCAGGCAAAGTTAGGCTCACTGGCCTCAGGACAACAGGAAGTGACGGGAAAGGGAGACAAACAGCGGAAAGTCGAAAGACCGATAACGAGAGACGGGAGTCGACAGTTTTAGAAAGACAACAGCATGTAAGGAAGGTCAAGGGTCGGGGCCGGCATGGAACGAGCGGCCGACATCAAGGGGCTCGGGGGGGACAGAGGAGACCCTGATAATAACAGTGAAAGACCCTCTGACCCTCTCAGGACCCCTCATATTACATTGTGTATGAGAAATAAAAATGGGGAGAGGAGAGGAGGCATATCTGGCTGTCAAACCATTTACATTTCACTCCAATGGACTGCCAGTAAAAAGAGTGATAAATCATAGTTTTTGTCTGTTTTGTTTTCTATCATTGTCTCTTTTCTTCTTCTTCTCTCTCTTCACCTACCACTCTCCTGTGAAATTACAGTACTGTGACATTAGACAAACAATAGCCCCACCAAGTGTAGTGAGAAGACAGCACAAGCTAGCAAGTGTTTATTCTCTCTATACATTTAGATCTGCCTAATGAATGACGGAGAACTGAGATGCAATTAAAACACAGTAAATTAAAGATTCAGCTCTACTTTATTTTATCTTGATGCATGCTGACAGTCATAACAAAATGTAAGTGTTAGCTTAGGGCTCGTTCTCTATGTATCATCAATCCAAATAAATTACCACAAAAACTGGTGTGTCAACCAGAGAGAAAGACGTAATGACAAAATGAGCTAGACCTACGAGTACATGTTTTAGGTGACTTGCAAAGCTTTTCAGATTTAAAGCTGATAATTATTATTTATTTGGGGAAAATAAATTAGAAAGTAAAATAAGTAAGGGAGACAGAAAAGTAACTTGTGTAAACAAAGGAAAACATGCATTCTCATTTCTGACCACTAGATGGAAGACTGACACTGTTTAAATCACTGGAGGTGAGTCGCCATGTTACACCTGGACAGTTGTGTGTGTATTTGTGTGCAGTGTTTGTGCATATGTGTACCTTCTTATCATTGTCATCCTCCTCCTCATCCTGCAGGCTGCTGGTGGACTGTAAGGGGTCAGAAAAGGTGGGACCCTGAGAGTAGTACTGAGAGCTCCGAAAACCATCTTTCCTCAACTTGTCGCATTCTGCAGGAAAGACAGAAATCTATATTACATAGACAAAAAAGATTTGGATCTTTGTCTCAAACAGGATTTCGTTGAGCTTTTCATGTTGGGAACCTGCAGGCAGATACACATTATGATCACAAGACTATACTTGAAAGGATTTTGTCATGAGAAACCACCTCACTACCTGAGAACAGAGCTTTTGTTGAGTGTGATACAGAAGAGTTTCTACAGGTCACACTTTTCCTTTCCTTTGCTGATGTAAGATGCATTTATGTACCACATACAGTCTGAGATTGTCAATTTAACTTTGCCTATTATTTAAACATTTAACTCAATTACTACGCAAAACATTAAATGTGTGAAATATCTATAGGACACACACACACACACACACACACACACACACACACACACACACAGACATAGCTGTGTAACACTTATCAACTGTGTCTGTGTGTCAGTCCCTGTTGGATGCTGCCAAGTGCTGCTCACACCTCCTCCGTCACCACCTGCTGTGCCGGGGTTGTGATGTATGTGTTTGAATGTGTGTATGCCGATGTGTGATAAGAAGAGAGTTTATAACTGAATGTGTGTCTGTGTGTGTGTGTGTGTGTAACCAGAGGAGGGGGGTATCAGTTGCAGGCTGTCACACACAGATGGCAGAACTGTCCCTCTCTCTCCTCCATCCCCGCCCTTTCTCTAAGCGGGCATTTAGCAAATCATCTCTCTCTCTTTCTCCCTCTGCAAATGTCTACTAGTGCATCCTTTGTCTAGTCTTGTAATAGCTAATTATATTCACATAGTACCGGTACAACTAAAACACACAGTAAAGGGGTTTTTGTGTGCGTTTACTGATGCCTGTAACCTCAAGGATAAAGAAAGGATAAATGGCAAACACCTTTTTATTTTAAATAACTTTAATACGATATTTAAACATGTCCGTCTCAACTACATTGGTAGCATATCAACTGACAAGCATGCATGAGTCTTTTATGTCTTTCTCTGCATATTATCCCTGATCCATACAAATGGAAAAACCTCCCTGGTCTTTTATCTTGCATCTTTTGGGAGTTATTCAGTATGTGATGCACAATCAAACCCCCTTTTGCTGACTGACACGCATGTACCAAAACGCATGCACATCACTCCTAGCCTGGCACCTCAGAGATGCTGCTTTTGATCCCTTTTATGTGCCATCTATCTCCATAGCTAATTACAGCCCATCTATGTGGAGAGAAACGCTGGTGCATATATAATACTGTCAGTTAATGGATCCTAATGGGGCTGGCAAAGGTAGTAACTGTAACGACAATGTGGTAGCGGTCTGGAAGAAGGGATTTACAAAACATGATGATAATGAGGATGATGACGGGAAGCGGAGCCGTTACGATGATTGGTGTTGTGTGATTGGGGATGGTTGATAAAATAAATACGCCTTGATGAACCGCTTGTTGGTAGGCAAAACTGAAGAGAAGGGACAAGAGAAGATTTAAAGAGGGTGTATCTGTATATATTTTAAAGTGACAAGTAAATTAGTAATTGACCTAAAGCTGTCAAAAGAGAGTCCCTGAAGTGGCAGTATAATGTAACTGAGGGAAATGTCTTGTTCTTCAGCCGCTAAATGCTCCACTGTGTTCACCAGCTACTTGCTAACTGTGGTTGTCTGCCATTTGGTGCTGAACAGTAAATGTCAAGTGGGTTTTTAGAGCTTTTAGCTGAAAACAGCTCTATAGGAGCGGAAAGAGTGAACCAAAACAGTAAAGTTGAGGGCCGGACAGCTAAACAATGAGTTGAAAGGGTTAAAGCTCCTTAAAACTGAGCAGCGCTGCAGATTCAGGTGACAATTCAGGTGATAGATTCAACGCTATGAATGACTACTTTTACATTGTCATGTGATATGTTATTAAAAAAATAGCTTTAACGTTAATTTAGTTAATTGTCAATGCTATGTAAAGCTGATCATGATAATGAGAGTCTTTGCTTTTCTGTCTGACCTTAGACCAGGAGCTTGAAAGCAATATTTGTCTCATTAAAATCTATCCTTAATCTTTCATAAATAAACATTGTAAACAAACAAGTGTCCCTGGTTATAACTGAAAGACATCATTGACTACACTAATGCATATTTCTTGGGATAATATTGGCAACAATCATACGACTGTTACGTAACTTCCCTGGTGTATTTCAACCTGTTGGCATGTTTTCTGTAATTTACCAGCCGCCTGAAAAAGCCTCACTGCTAAACACAAGCTGAAACCCATGTGAGTGTGTCAAAGGAACAAAGAGTAGATGCACATTGTCGTCTGATTGGTTATCGATTAGTAGAGAGCAGACTCGTGTAGCTTGCTGTGCCACGCTGGTGGCACTGGATTTAGTGACTGGTTACACGTGTATTAGAGCATGGGTTGACCCTGGTTTAACCTCCTGATATAACCTCTTATAAAATATCTTGTAAAAATACAGTTATTACTATTATGGAAGTTTAAAGAGATAGTAATATAGATGTATTTGGCCATAATGTTTTATTAAGAAAACACTAAGACTAATTCCTTAAGGTGGGGCTGTAGTTAGGTGTGTAACCTCCACTCTCAACCTCCTGTGAGTGGACAAGGAATTAAAGAGTTAAAACACACACAAAGATTCAAAGCGACATCACATGTGCTCTTATTGGACACCTGTTGTCTTTCAGTTAGGACCCCTGGGGCTGGGTGGTGGTGACAGGATGATGGGACAGTGACAGGATGGGGGGGGGGTGCTGACTTAATCCAACCTCCCAGGTGGTGTTTGTGTGTTTGCGTACCTAGCAACATCAATATTGCAGGAAGTAATATGCATATATGTGTGTGTGTGTGTGTGTGTGTGTGTGTGTGTTAAAGCAGGTGACTAATGCTTTACACACCGTAAGCATCAGGTTACAACCGGCTTCTCTCTATTTACCTTTCTTTCTTCCTTTATCAGTCTTTTTTATCTGCTGGCACACTAGGCCACCTGTGCATGTAAACAACAAGCCTTTACTGTAACACATCCACCCATGTACGCACACATACACACACACACTTGCCTCTCAATCCGTTATCTGAGAAATGAGTGGAAAACACAACTTTCCCAGGAACTCTCTGCAAAACAGGTGCCAGCATTTACTGGTGTTCTGTTCTGGGAACGTTGTGAGAATATTACAAATTTGTCACTCAGCTGTGACTCGACTCCCTGTGTTTGTTTGACAAAAACGCTGTGTCTGTTTTTCTCTAAGTGTACTGGACAAACAGGACGAGAGGATCTCACACTGTTGTGTTGTTGGCTAAACTTTGGACTGAACACAAATTACAGGGCATTTTTACAATGTAGTAGATAAACACAGCTGATCGCTTCCTTGACGACCTAACAATGACGAATGGGATGACATCCAGCAACATTCCCACTAGTGAGATTTGTCAGTGTGTATATTATGATTGATTTGGCTGATATGGATGTAACTGATTTATTGAAGATAGATATGGGTATCACCTAGAAACTAATCTGAACTTTAATTCCACACAAACGTTAAAATTAGTTAGTTGAACGTCAGGAAATTAACGTGCAACAGGTTAATAATCGAATAATGGTATTTGTCACTTTTCAAGGAAGAATGCTGAAATGTGAAGATTTTTCTGTTTTATACGGTTGTTATAAATTAACAATTGTATAAAACAGAAAAAAAATCATGGACAAAACTGGTTGGACAAAACAGGACACTTGTCAAATTACTGCCTTTTGTTTTCATTTTCATGATTCATGTCCATTTTGGAAGATAATATTTTACCCATTGCAGCACTGGACTCCCTGAGCAAACTTGATCATTATCATATTACCTCACCTACCTTGTTTCAACAGCCAAAATACGATTTAGATTCCAAAAACATGAAAACGTATTACTTTTACTTAAAGGTTGTTTTGTTTTATATGTGGCTTGTGAAATTGTCAAAGTGCACAAGTGGCTAATGAATTCTTAAAGTGTGGATGGCTGTGGAAGTGAAGTTTCCCTTCATATGTTGTTATTATTTATCTTCTTTTATTTTATTTTTATTTTTTAATGTGAACCTGAAACAATGCGAACAGTAATCACCTTCTCTACATGAGTGGCAAATGATGTTATCGTATTGCATCCCGTCAAACTCTATAATTAGAATGATCTTTACCTCGCAGGGCGGTCTTGAGGTTGACTTTGGCCTGGCGGTGGAGGTCTTCTACGCAGGGCGGCCTGCTGCCTGGCAGGAAGACGTTCTCCTGCTGGTGCCACGGAGCTGTGTAATGAACCGTCCACTTGCTCTCCTCATCCAGGTTAGACACCGCTGCAGAGACACACAAAGCAGGTTATAGAATTTAGTTAGTCTTGAGTTAAATTTCCAATGTTACTGACACTAATGGATCTCCTGAAGGATCTTTTAATACTTCAGAAAGTTGCCATGGTTAAAAAAAACAAAATAATCCAGCCACAGTTTTTTTTTAAAAGAGCTCACACATTCTCAAACCTTTAGAAACAGTAAATCATGGACTAGAAAATGTACACATAGTACTGGCTACTGGAGGGATTTGCTTATATTTGGCGGTGAAAAGGAAGGGGAAATGGATTGAGGTGCTTTGCATCAAGGTGTCAGTCTCCACACCAACAACATGACACATATCTGA